>NC_034414.1:880974-1139202 GCF_002078875.1 Numida meleagris | reverse complement strand
AAAATCACAAAACCATCACAGTCCTATACTACCAGTCACCTTCTGCAGCGTCATCCATCAGCTGCCGTACGCACAGCGTCAGACACAGGATTTGTCTCTACAACTCAGTACCACGGCAGGGCAACTGGGTGGGTGATCTGAAATCCCAAAGCTCCTCGGTGCAACCGCACCAGCTCCTGGCAGTTTTCACCTACGTGTTAGAGCAAAGGCTCGTATGCAGCCCTTCCGTCTCCCTCCTACGTGGTTCTGCCTCCATTTCTCAGCTTCTGCAGCTCCGAGAGCAGCAAGGCTGGGCGGGAAGTTCGGAACAGAACGAAGAGCTTCCGCTGGCTGAGCTCGTCACTTGTCTGTAATTAACCGAGTCAATTATCTCGGCTGCAATCTCTGCCACGTGACTTCATTTCTGACAGCAGCAAAGCACTTTCAAACTGCATAAAGCGAAAAGCGGATAGTTACTGCAAGCCCTTATCTCTTTTAGTAGGCACTAAATGTGATTTATGGCATCCAACTCCGAGCTTTTCCTTGTCAAGAAATATAAAGCAGCTGGCACGCTTCTTCTAATACCTCCAATACTTTGCGTAGCAGAGGAACCACACGCAAAGGATTATAGAGTTGTACCGTGCGCAGAAGCTCCTGCCGGCCCTGAAAGGTCCTCGGTCACATCCATATGTGCTTAAAGGTTTCAAGGTGGTTTGTTTTTACCGAGTAAAGCAGGGCAAACATCAAGCCAGTCTACAGCTAGTGCTTTTCTTAGCCCATCCTTTGCCGTGTCACCTCCCACACCACCTGCGGGGACTCAAAGGTGAAGGCTGCAGCCCCGAACCCTTCGGAGCTCCAATTTTTAGCAGCTCAGAAAGAATACTTCTAATAAAGGACATCGGCTCTTAATAAAAACGTCTTACCTTTCAGGCTTAACAGGAGGTCAGCAAGAGGGTTTGGATGGGAAGCTGAGAAATCCTGAATGAGATGCAGTGTCTTGGCAGACGTCTCTATAGCTCTTCTGCACGGCGCTGAGGTGCTGCGTGTACGAGAACAAGAGCATTACTAGAGGTTTCTGAAAGTGTTTGCCAGTGGTGTGTTCTTCTCGACACCGCTCTGGTGGAAAGGAAGACCTTCCAGATCCCATGGAAGTGAAACAATTTCTTCAAGCAGCTGAGACATCTCCATGCCGATACCTTCTGATACAGCATCTGAGCTCAGCAACTTAATAGCGCGCGTTCACTGGTTAAGGCTTCAATCCACCTAGCTTTTGATCCACCCAGCTTTCATGCAAAAGAGGAACTAAATTCCAGGGAAGAAAAAAAAGTAATCTGCATTATCCAACTGTTTTACCTGGTAACACCACCTGCCCAAAAGGCAGTAAGGCTTCGGCTCCTCAGGTTTCAGCGCAATCGCTTTTTCAATGCGTTCCTATGGGAAATCATCACCAACACACGTTACGTTCTCGTTAGAAGCCAAGAGCAGATGAGCATGTATGGAAAGAGGAAAGGAATAAGCCCAAAATTTGTCAGCAAACAGGAAAATTACAGCCACCGAGAGACCACAAATTTTCTTGTAACTGTTTCATTGAACGCAAAATCAGCTTTCTATCAGAAAAAAAAAAGAATTACTACGTGCAAAAAAAGAAGCGGCCCTTCACTTTATTCTACCTCCTTTTCCTAACCTTGACATAGTCACGTAAATAGCTGCCAACTTACCGATTTTATGTGGCCAGTTCCATAGCAGCTGGTGCATCCCCTTACCCTGCACTATCGCCGTTTTGGCCAAAAGGCAAATTAAGGAACCTGAAGCAGACGAACTGCCTTCGAAAAGGCATTAGCCAGTACTCACCGGAGGGCGCCAGCGGGCAGGAAAAGTTGGTATCTTACTACCGTATGATAATTTCACACCTCAAGTTCTCAATCTGCTTGTATTTTACTTGCAAGACTTGGATTCTTCATCTTTTTTCTGACGTTACAGTGCGCACAAATGCAGAGTGAAACCAGCTGACCCCCATGCGTCTTGCTGGAATCGCCTTCCTCACCCCAAACCACCCCCTGAAAGCATCCCATTGAGACCTACAGCTCCTCCGGTAAGAGCTGGAGCCTGTCTTCCTGACTTACCCTACTATAGAAGTACTGCTCAGCACGCACAGAAGCCAGCGTGCTCCTTTCACTCACCTTACAAATATATCCAGTTTGAATGCGCTTCCGGACGCTCTCGCATTCTGCCAGCTGCCCGCAGAGAGGAGACATTTGCGTGAAACTGAGCCAGCAGTTCTAAACAGACATCTGCATTCTGCACGTATCCTCCTTCTGAAGATATGAGCACATTTAAGCTTCGCATCTTTTACAGGGAGGGGACGTATGCAGCAAGCACTTACGGTACGGGAAGGCAATAGCTCCAAGGATGCCAGCGAGTGAGCGGGAGAGGCTCGCTGTCGCATGGAAGTTCATCGCGCTGATCGCAGAAAGTCTTCCGGCACATTTCTAAGCCCTATCTTTCTTCACTCAACAATGAATTCCGTGAAAATACGCAGTGCTGAAGAGAAAATCCTGCTACAGCAGGAGCCAGAACCGCAAAAAACTCTAATTAGCTCTAAGATGCACAGCCATCTCCCATACGCAACAGCAAATCCGTAGCGCAGCGGATGCCTACTCGGAGGGAAAATTATGTGACAACCTACCTAAATCTTGCAGCCTGAGCGGCCACCGCATTTGGGAAACAAAATAACATGGTTTGAATGCAACAAGCTCAAGTCAATCTCGTTTTCTCTAGGAAGAGACTCTAACATTTGGCCCTAGCAAAATCATTTTGTGAGCAGTGAAAGCAAGGAAAGTTTGATTGCCCGCGGATTTACGCTCTCCCATCTCGCCTCCCCACGCGCTGCTCTTCCCTGAAATGGGTTCAGAGGCTCACAAGTAAAGCTGAAAAGAAGAAAGATGTGAGTACATCTCCTCTGGGACTTCTTTTGCCCCATCCGCAGCTCTGCTCGTGCTGCCGGACCCTCTGTCTCTTTTCCTCATACGATCCCCCCAGGGGTCCCAGCTGAATATGTTTCCTCTAGCCATATTGTTTAAGGCTTCTGGATATGTTCAGTGAATACAAGTAAGCTTAAGATCACGCTACAAAGCAGTAAATTCTGGAAACACCCTTTCTTTTTCAAATGGAAGCTAAAATTCTGCATCATCTTTCTTTATACTACTGCCTCCTTCCCTGGGGGAAGCCTTACGAGTCCGTTCCCGTAAATCCAGTGGGATGAAGGGAGCCCAGCCTGACCTCTCCAGCAACCGCCGTACCAACGTCAAGCGGTGCAATACTCGTTTGTCAGGTGTAAATAAACATCAGACTTTGAAATGGTAGTAAAATAAGCAGTAAACAGCAGGCCTGACATGAAGCAAGGGGTAAGAAATAAAGCAAGGGATGCCTAAACTGGAGCCGGCTGCCCAGAGAAGCTGCAGTTGCTCCATCCCTGGTCAGGTTGGATGGGACCCTGGGCAGCCTGACCTCCTGAGTGGCAATCCTGTCTGTGGCAGGGCGGTTGGAACTAGATGATCATTAAGATTCCTTCCAACCTAAAACATTCTGTATATCGGTCTCTCATTGCAGTCCTAGGAACAGCAGCCTTAGCACGAACCTTCCTTTCCCATTTGCGCCTCAAGATCCAGGGCACGGTGGTGGTTTCTACGTATGAAACTGCTGTTCTGAGATTTCTTGAGGTCTTCAGCCTCCCTGCCTCTCCTTCTCCCCAACGCCGGGATGGCTTCCTGCTTTTCTCTCTTCTGCTTGTTCAGCTTGGCCTGTTCCTCAGTAATGGAACTATTTATTTTAATCCCTTTTGAGAAACGTCTTTGGATGAAATGTCACGAGAGGCACTACCAAGGTGCACAAAGACTAACAATAATAGGATAGATTAAGAAGAATGAGGTCGGGAAGGTGATTTTTATCTTTTCTAAGCATTTGGTAACTACGAGGATCGATGTCTCAGCAGTGACTTAAACCCTGCATTTATGAGACTTGCTGGACTAATTATTAACCAGAACTACTCATGAAGGTCAAACCACAAGTTCCCATAGAACTCCCAGCTCGGTAAGGATTTTCCCATTCATTAGAAAATAAACTCTGTGCAGCAGGAAAGAAGACACCACCGGACAAGAGCCCGCCTGTTTTTCCTGCTCAAATGCCCAAGCTCAGAACACGCAACTTGGATGGAGCTTCACGTTCAACGTTGCACTCTGGCTGACTCCCATTTGAAAGCAGGACTTTTGGCCTCCCAACACAAAATACGCAGCCCAGCACCAACAGCCTCATGGCCAGGGTGGCTTGCCAATCCAAATACGGCTCTTATCTCTTTGAACCGTTACAAAGACGTGCTAGTTAAGTCTCCCGGTGCTCCTTTCTCAATAAGACAAGAAGTAAATTAAGTTGGACCGCTGGCAACAGCACGGGCATGTGGAAACCTTTGCATTTTATTGCAATCGCATTTTGCCTCATACATATTCAACTAACTTTACATGGCAATACCCAACAAATTAATGAGCTAGATTATATTGCTAGTCGACCAGCACTAGCAGTGAACTGAAAATACCAGTGCTAGCCTGTAAATCCGTTTGGTGTTATTCAAACAGCGCTGCCAGTAAATCAAGAGAGATTTCATCACACGCAGGCAAGATGAAAATCCTAGGTCAGAGCTCAACTAGAGTCAGAGTAAGAGTCAGAAAGAATAAAACCCTTCCTAATCAAGTAAATGATTCAGAGAAGCAGAGCTTCAAAGTTTTCTTTATATAGAATTGAGAATTTCCCGTGGTGTTTTATGAGTATTACCAGTTTTTTATCTGCCCGTGCACTGAGCCTCTTCACTTGTAAGGGAGGGAGACAGATCATTAGCATGTCGCTATGCAATGAAACACGCCAGAAATTTAAATGTTTATTAATTTGGGGATTTAGTACCTTGGGAGAGACAGCAGAACTCCCAGAAACTTAGCCTTAAATTAATGATCCTCGGTCATCACGGTCATACAGAGCAAAGGGGTTGAGATCAGGATTTCCTAAACCTCAAAAGGAGGGGAGACAAGATCAAAGGAAAAAATTACAAAGTTGTCCAGAGAGCTTGGAGAGGAGGCTGGGCCGTAAATTCACACGGCACCAGTTATGGCGCATCGTTTCCCATTCCAGTGTACTTAGCAGCGCTGCACTCTACACGCACGGATGGTTTAAATAAGGCACTTAGTGATACTGGCATACACACTAGAAGTTTAAGCACGATAAATTGCTCTGGATTATGGCAACACTAACTTGCTACTAGCTGCTGTTTGCTTTACCCACGCAGGTTCTGCACTCTGTCCTTCGGCTCCATGTTTCCAAAGCCCAATGACATTTCCTTCCCGAAGGAATTCCTCTTTACACGTATCTCCCAGAGACCTTCCAATATTCTGAAGACTTCGTGGGTGTGGCAAGCTCATTTTATATAAACTATCTAATACTCTAGAACTAATACTAGCAGAAGCAACCTCGATTTCCCATGGGTTGTAGGCATTCATAGCCAGGTGACTGCTTCACACTTGATGAATGACACAAGGTTTTCTTCATCAAACGCTACCTCTGAACAGTACTAGAGCCATAGCCTTAGACGCTACTCTTCCTGAGCGAGTCATTTTAGGACTCTATTCCTAAAATAGATAGAGTCTGACATAAAAAAGTTGTAGGAGAAACATCTTGCGGCAGTTCCTCCCGTAACGTCTCGCTGAGGACCACATTCTTCCAGGAAAAGATGGACTTCCTCTTCCTACAGACCTGGTTTTACATTTTAATTAAGGCTTTAACACCATTAGCCATCAGAGCTACAGGTGTTACGTGAAGAAGTGTCAACAAAAATATTCTTGATGGCATCTTGGTCTTGCCTAGCATCATCACTTTGACTGAGGTCCCGGAACACCAAATCCACACAGCTTGTTTGAACTGTCCTCTACTAAAATGACTCATTCTAAAGCAAAGAAATGCACACTAAAACCTCATTTCCTGCCACGGCATTTGATGAAGCCTAAAAATATTTTGCTGTGTGACAGCAGCTACGCTGGATGAAAAGGAAAGTCACATTGACCCACAATCCTACTGTACATCCAAAGTTAGGCAAGCTTTTTAATCTGCGGTCGTTACTTCACACCTATCGACAGCATTTGTGCCATCTTTTTTACATAGCCAATCAACGCTATGACATTCTTAAGCCAGTTTTAGCCGAGCTTTAGTTTTTGCCATTGTCCTGCACAGGACTCTGAGAGACATCGTCTTGTAGTTTCCATAGTCTCTTCTGATGTCTAAAGGGAAATTTAAACGTACCACAGAATCATAGAATGGCCTGGGTTGAAAAGGACCATAATGATCATGTCGTTTCAACCCCCCTGTTGTGGGCAGGGCCGCCAACCACTAGAGCAGGCTGCCGAGAGCCGCATCCAGCCTGGCCTCGAATGCCTCCAGGGACGGGGCATCCACAATGTCCTTGGGCAACCAGTTCCAGCACGTCACCACCCTCGGCGTGGAAAAATTTCCTCCTAACATCTAAGCTAAATCTCCCTCGTGTTAGTTTAAAACCATTCCCCATGATTAATTTAAAACCATAACCATGATTAAGGGCCTCTTTTATTTTTATTAATGAGTAGCCTCTATTTACTCTGAACCTCCGAAACACTGTCTTTAAACAAGCTCTGAATTATCTGCAAGCACTTTACTGCTAGTGCTCTTCCCGTACTCAATCTTTTCCCATAGTCATTCCGTTTCTTTTGAACTTATTATTACTTACTGAAATCTTTCCCGTGCTCCTGTACAAGGACATTCAATCTCAGTACTTCATGGTAATGACCATAAAATGTTTTTGCTGTTAAAACACCTTGAACCCTACTCTACTGATGCCAAACTGAGACTTGTATCTGTTTTTAATACTCTGGAACACTGCCATATTCTTGTCAGGTAATTTATAATGGTTTAAAAAAAAAAAAACTACATTTTTTCCTACCATTCTACCATGACAACGGCAGAAAGCAAAATGAGCAGCAGTCTCCTCACATTATCATGGATTCTGCCCTAAGAGATACTGTGAGCTCCATGATTTTCTATAGCTTGTGTGTCATAATCTGAGTCAAGTAATTATATATATTTCCTACGTATCTCACCACAGAATTTAATTTCACAGAGATTCTCTGTTATCTGTTGATATGGTTAATTCATGTTCCTTACTTATTCTATGCTTTCTGTAACACGCAATGTTCATACCCTGACAAGTTGTCTTGGGACTACTGTGGAAGCAAAACTCCTAGCTTTACATAGGAAAAGTAAAAAATCAACTTTCAACAACTTGGGCTTGACACAAGAATTTCTTTGAAAATAACAAAAAATAAACCCCTAAAGAAAAAAAAACTACAAAAAAAAAACCCCAAAAAACCTAAGCACAAATCACCCCGCAACAGCGTAGGTCATTGAGAATGAAGGCCGGGAGGCTGGGAGGAAATGGTGTTAAACGAAGACTAAATGTTGAAGAAGATATCTCATATTCAGATACCTGTGGTCATTAAAATGCTACATTTCTGAAAAACTACAGGGATCAACACCGGCAAACAAAGAATACAAGAATGAGCATACATACAGTTGATTTGCTGTTCATTGAAGGGTGAGTGTGGGAGCCTCACTGCTGGAGGTCCACCTAATCTGGTTTGGAAAATATCCATCAGAAAGCACACGGCTTTGTTTTGGAGTGGATGTATTACCTGAGTCTCCTTTGTCCCAGTTTTACATGATTAACTGTTTTCTGAGAATGACTGTGAACTAATGGATATTGAATGGTGCAGCAAAAGATTCCCCTGACATCAATGCTGTTGCTATTAAATAACTTCCTTAAGCTGGATAATATACCAGATTAAATTTAAATCGGAAGCAGGTCAGCCTATGTTTGAAAATTCATCTAGTCATTGGGTGGGTGGCAGCAGAGAATCAAATTTAAAGCAGTAGATCGTAAGCAGCCCGAGGCAATAATACGATGCCGTACTAGCATGCCTCAGCTCAAGCAGTATATGCAGTTCTTTGAGTAATAAATGAAAAAGAAAAAGACAATCCGATGGATAGAGTCCATGAAGCTACAGGAACAGAAATCTTGCGCAACATCACCACACTCACGTTACGGCAAGCAGACCAACTGTTGTGTTCTCTTACAAGTAGTTCCACGCATTGATTTTTATCCGTGTCTAGAGAGCAAGGCATCTTGGCAAATTACGTTAAGTAAGGATTCTATATAGTTACCTGGGAGAAACCAAAACTAATCTTCATTTGTGATTTAAGTCAAAACTCCAATCGCTGTTGCAGAAGAGAAAGGCTGAAATGCCCTTTTCCTACCCACACCTCAATCAATTTTTCCTTAATCCTAGAAAAAGTTGACATTTTTATTAGTTACCAAAGCTGGAATACAAGATAAGTCTTGAAATCTGTTTGATTTCCACGTTGGTTTTATCTGTTGAAGATCTCTAGTCTGCCTCAGGAGGTGGTAGGAACGTACCATTTGTGTTTGCAGAACAATGTGTATTTGTTCCCAGTGAAGCCTGAAGACACAAATAGTATTCTGTGGAACATACTGTACTTGCCGAGTGACTTCGTGCTCATTTAAACCTCTGGGTTTATTCGAGAAACATGCAAGTTTTCCCAAATACTACTACGAAAGAGTCTGGCACATATCTTGGCAAGACACGCCTATCATAATGACTTACTGCGTAAACTACTTATGCTTTCAAGGAAGGCGTCATTTGCGTCGGCACAGATGAGAAGAGTGGCAGGACAAAGCCTTTTGTAGAGCATGAGTTGTTTCCCAGGCTTGTAGCACCATCAGCTTTGCTACGAGGGATTTCTATTGATGTACTCATGCCGTTAAGATCTCATTTCTCACAACTCATGCTCAAATGTCAGACGCTTCATGTGCCTAAAAGCTTTTCAAATAGAGAATACCGGCAGCCAAGACAGGGCAGCGATGGATACGATAGCAGTAACTTGCTCTCCTTACACTGCTCTGTTCTGATGGGTTGGACCCAAGCCCTCAAAAAAGGGCAATACAGAAATCATCTTATGATGGAAACAAGACTGCCAGGGTTTCTTCAGTTCAGAATTCCTCCTGAAGAGGTAGCAACAAGATGAAAATCAATCAAACAAACCACATTTAATGGAATAGCCAAAGGTACCTAAAGTAGTTAACCTCCTTCCCTTAAAGAAAGCTGCAGTCTAAGAAGAGACCTAGTGAGCATAAACATAACCTTCAGGACTATTCTCCCTTCTACCCCAGTGAAGTTCAAAGCAAATACTAAGCACAAATAGAAATTACGGCTTTTATATTCGGGAACCATATATTTAAACAACATAGAGATAACATGGTTGCTGACACAGCAAAAACTGTACCTCTACTGAGATGCAGTTAGAAGCTTTCATCCAGAAGACAAGGTGCAAATGAAACAGTACACAAACCGGCTGGAATGTCGTTATTATTTCCAATAGATCTCCCTACTTCTGCAATTTCAGGATTCATCAGAAATATGACTAACACCTGAAAACTTCCTTAACATCACCTGCTCCTCTCCAACAGCAAGCACGGACTAAAAGATCATCTTCTAGAGAAATACTAGGGGCTACATTTTTCATGGGAACAAGGTACAGAAGCTCATAAAGTTACTTCCACACAGCACATTTCCCTTCACGCCACTTTTATTATAACTGTCCCTCAAGAAATGAAAAAAAAAAAAGGAACATGCTGGGGCCAACTTGTAGCCAAGTCTTTGTTTAAAGAAGACGTATTTTTTCTTGTCCAACAGATAAAAAGCAACCCAAAGACTGTAAATGTCAACTTACTTCACAGTCTCCAAAAGGACGAGTGAAAAAAGGAGGAAAATTATCCCTGCTGAGATTTCCTCTGTTCCTGCTCATCGTTTTCACAGCTTTCCTCTTCCTCGGCTCTTCTCCGGCATCTCCAGAGCTTAGGATACAGAAACGCTCAGGATGCTGACAGCCCTGGAGAAGGGGAGGACCTTCCTGAGAATGGGGAATGCCATCAGGTGCTCTTGCTGCATGCTATTTTTCCTCTTCTCCACGCCGAAATATCTCACAATACCTATTCCTGCTTGCTGCAGTCTCTTCTGCCCCTAACTGATAGAATCCCCTGCCTAAACCACCTGTAAAACACAAGAAAAGCTCAACCCAAAACTGAGGCATAGCTCAAAATGGGCCAGCTCTGGGCAGCAATCCATGAAGAGTTACGTCCTGAAGCGCTGCCCATTGCTCAAGTTACAGCTACCATCAAGTCCTACCTGGAGTGCTGTCTCTTCAAAAAAAAAAAAAGACGCCCACCTGCAGGACAGCCAGATGTACCAAGTGAATTTAAAAGGGCTGGCCCACCATTCAGCACCTCTTGAGCATTCAAGGTGCTGTCCCAAAGTGATGGACTTCAGAAACGAGGGCACGCTTCAGATGCTTATCAAACCCAACAACGCATCCTCCCTCATTTCTCATTAACATACGTAATATCTCCAAGATGGGCCAAAGCTCATTACTTGTTCTGCAGCAACAGCTTTCAACTGTTACCAATAGATGTTCCACATGAAACAGTTAACTTGGACAAAAGCTAGAAATAACAGCACCTGCAAAACTTTTCCCTCTGAAATCCCTTGCCGCTCCGGTTGCACTTCCAGTGTTTCTTTTAACAACAGGAGCCAAACCCAAGGCAAACGCCCAGCTCTCTCAGCTTTCCTCATCTTTAAGGCTGCTGTTAGGGACTTGAAGTTGCACTACAAACACACGCCCAAATGGGTAGGGGATTCCAATAGCGAGTAAGCTTTTTCCCCTCACTTCATTCACAAGGATGTCACACCCTTACGTCTAAGCAGCAAAATGTATGGGTTTGTCAAACAATCCACATCTTCTCTATCCATCTCTAATAGCAAGGAAGAACAAACATACAAACCTGCACTGTCCTCCTACTCATAAGCTGAAATACGTTTAATGTCCAAATTATTTAATTGGGCATCATATCTGCCTGATCATGGCAGGACACAGCTTAGTGGACGCCTTGGTAATGGGTCGATAGTTCGACTTAGTAGCAATGATCTTGAAGGTCTTTTTCAACCTTAATGATTCTACGATCAGAGATCTTATACAGCTACAGCAAAATAATTACATTTATGTCTGTATCAAAAAACATCAGTCTGGCCACACCAAGACAGGAGTACGCAGGCATAGAGAACACCTGGTAAAGCATCCATCAGCTCACAATACACAAACCCATTCTAAAGGCCCTACGTACACCAAACACTCAGCACCACCCTCATGCGTTTCTGTGTTCCAGAACGGTGCCTACAAGGAGAGCACAGCCAGAGATCTGTCCCGCTGCACAGGATGACTTGTCCGTGCTTGTAGCAATCAAAAGGACCAACACGATGGAAAAGGCGTTACAAAAGAGGTCGAAGAACCCACACGATAGCAAGGTGCTACAAGGAAAGGGAAGTAGATCACTCACCCGTATCAGAAGATCCTGGGTTTGCAAGGAAAAGCATCCACCAAGGAGAGATCTCCAGAAAGAGATCCTTCCTCAGTGGCAGTCAGCCCTTAAGTGAGGCCTAAGAGGTGAACTGCCTTCACCTGTGCTCCCAGGGCTAACTGGCTCTTTCCTCCAGGTGCTCAGTCAGTGGTTCAGGCCATGACTCAGCAGTTCCCATACACTCCACCCCTCATTAGTTCATGGCATGAACTAATGACTGAGTCAGCTGGAGGGTGAGCCTTCCCTGATACAGGGATCCGACACACCACAACACTTATACAATTGCCTGTTGCGATGCAGGTTGACACAATGCGAGACGATTGATGATCGGTTCGTGGTTGAGGTTCATGTTGTCTCATCGGCCAGTGCTCGATGATGTTACTGGAGGCATGCAGTTGTTTGGTGCAGGGACTAAAGGGGGGGGGGTCCTGATCTGCCATAGGGACATGATGAGGGTCCCCTTAGCAATGAAGACCGGAGTGGTGACCACAATGTCAGTAGGGCATGTACCGATCACCAGAGGGACTGCCAAGCCTCCCACTTCCAGTGATCTCCCCCAAAGCACAAGTAGGCCACACCACCTTGGTCCTACTTGGACCTTCCAAGGCCATTCTAGTCTATGGGTACTGGGTTCTAGATTCTCAGGGGCAGGGAGCAGAAGGTTATTTTCATGACCAATGTGGGGTCTTACCCAATTGTCAGTGCCCGTAATTTGGATCCTAAGAGGGGAGGCTCATGTTGCCTGTAGCATCTTCAGGGCACTGGGTCTGCCGTCTCTAGGCCTTTCATTCAGGTCCCACAGGGTTTCATAGAGTCCCTTTGTCCCCCCTGCAGGGACAGAGAGTCTGTCTTCAAAGCAGCCTTCAGGATGCCATTACAACATTCAATGAGGCTGCTCCCGTTGGATTATATGGCAGATGAAATCGCCATTCAATGTTGTTCTCCTCTGCCCAGCGCTGTATCATCGTGCCCGTGAAGTGCATACCCTGGTCGCTCTCGATGACCTGTGGAGTCCCATATACTGCCATTAACTTGGTTAAAGCCTTGATGGTGTAGGCCTACTTTACTTTTAGTACCGGATTGGCCTGCAGCAGTCCACTTGCCATGTTGACACAAGTTAATGCATATCTGGCCCCCTCAGATCACGGGAGAAGGCCTATATAATCAACTTGCCACCGCTGGAGAGGGTTAAGCCCCCTGGCAAGGCGGGCAGTCGTATCTAGCAAGGCTTTCGGTCTCATTCTCAAGCAACCTTCGCACTTATGACATGCCTGGACGATATCTGACATAGTTATGGGCAGCCCCCATGCCTTTGCAGCTGCCCACATTGTCTTCTGTCCAGCATGGCGCAGCTTCTGGTGTAGCCAGTGGGCGATGTTCTCGGAAGGAGAGTTCTCAGTCCACCATACTCAAGCCAGCATGTCCGCCTCATCAGTTCCTGGTGACTGCAGCGCATGATGTCCAGAAACATGGTAGACGCGTATGGTTCTATGTTTAACCACATGTCCTTGCCCCAGATCGGTCGGGCGTGGATGGTCCAGTCTCAGATGGCCCACTGCGCGACCCAAAGAGTGAGACCCCGATATGCAGCCCAGCTATCTGTGCAGATGTTCAGTGCACTGTCACTGGGTTCCTTGGTGATAACCATCCACATGGCTCGCAGCTCTGCCCAGTGGCTACTTTGACCATCCCCCTCTTCAAACCAGATTGTGTCAGGGGACGGATGGTACGCCACTGCTCTCCACTTGCTCGGGTTACCTTTGCTGGACCCGTCTGTATACCAGGCATCTTCAGGAATGGGATGTATCCCCTCCTGAACAGGACTCTTCTCCGGTGGAGCGACCGTTGTTTCTTTCGGCGCACTGCTGTGATACACCACTGGGCCTAAGATCTTTTGAAGTTCTTCTTACAACGGTGATGAAGACAAACTACTCCTCTGGCTGAGATAGGTGATGCATCGTGCCACTGTCTATGCTTGGGCCACCCCTCTCTTAGGAAGGTGGGTCAGATCTTTCACCCACCCCTGAATTGGCAAGGTGGTCTTAACTGTGACCTCAGATGCTTGGGTTATCGACTCTACCGCCTGTAATGCAGAGTAGGCAGCCAATAACTGTTTTTCAATCATGCTGTATCTTTCCTCCGCTCCGTGCCAGACCTGAGACCAGAACCCGATCGGGGTCCAAACAGAACTCTGGCACTGCCACAGCCCCCAGCCAAAGCTGTCCTGAGTGACATGAACGTCCAATTCAACTGGGAGGGTAGGATCAAATATACCCAGCGCCTGGGCATGTTTAACAGCCAGTTTTGCCTGTTTGAAAGCCTCCTGTTCCGTTCTCCCCCAGTCCCATAGCTGTCCTTTCTTTGTGAACCTATATAATGGCCTCAGCAGCTGCGCTATATGAGGTATAACAGAACGCCAATATCCCAATATACCCAAGAACTCCTGCAGCTGCTTTGGTGTTGTAGGGACTGGGAACGCCTGAACCTTATCTATGACAGCACTGGGTAATACTTAGGTCTTTCCTGACCAAACTACCCCCAGGAATTTCACAGACAGGCCTGGACCCTGCACCTTCTGGGGGTTGATAGCCCATCCTTTTTCCTGCAGATAATGAATCTGCTGCCTGCCCTACTGCCTCCAGTGAGTCAGATGTCAACATGAGATCATCAATATAGTGATACAAGCTAACAGTGTCTGGTTTTCCCCAATTTGCCAGGTCACGCGCCACTAGGTTATGGCAGTATGTTGGTGAATGCACGTACCCCTGTGGCAGGGCCTGAAAGGTCCACTGCCTGCCTCCCCATGTAAATGCGAACTGGTCTCGGGATTCTTCAGCAACTGGAATACTGAAGAATGCATTTGCCAAGTCTAGGACACAGTGGTAGGTTTTTATTTCCCTGCTCAATGTCTCCATTATGGAGGCAATATTGGGTACAGCTGCGTGAACAGGCGGCGTGACCTTATTTAATTCTCTGTAGTCTACTGTCATTCTCTGTGTGCCATCTGACTTCCACACTGGCCATATGGGGGAATTATATGGGCTATGTGCAGGTCTTATGATCCCAGCTTTCTCTAATTCCTGCACAGTCCTTGATATTTCATTTTGCCCCCCCCAGGAGTCCATACCGTCTCACATTAGTAATACGGCGAGGTTCCAGCAGGCGAATAGGCTCATGCTTCACATGGCCTGTAAGTATCACCTGCACCACCCAGATACTGATACACCACTGATAGAGTTTGAACTCTCCTGCAGTCTCTGGAGAGCCAGACCCCATAATATGTCTATGCCCAAGATGTACTCTGGGACTGGGGCAATAGACACCTTAGACTCCCAGGGTGGGAGATGCCCAACCCCCAGTTTCAACCACATCTGGGTTACTGGTCTGCCTCCCGAAGCCACCAATCATCACTCTGTCCCCATTAAACTTAGTCGGATCCCCGTAAATAATTGATGTATCCAGTCCCATGTCAACCAACACCATAACCCTTGGTATGTTCTTTCGGGACCAGAAAATGGTCAGCTCAACATAGAGCCTCCAGTCCCATCTGGAGGCCCTACTTACGTGGGGACTAATATCCCCTATCAAGCCATGAACTGGGCAAGTGCCAAGTCATTTTCCTCAGGTGGCTTGGGCATCGTAGCCCGAGTCATCTGGGGAGGCTTTTTCCTTTTATTAGGGACTATAAAGTCCTCTAGGTTCCAAGTATTTTCTGGTACTCATTCAATTATTCGTACCCCTGCTCTTTTGGAGGTACTCTGAAATTTTTGGTAGTCCCTTAAGTTGTTTCTGTAATTGAAGCAAAATGCGATTAGGTTGGCGATAGATTTTAGCAAAAGCCACCCTGGCCCGTGTAGGGTCATTAAACATCTGTTTACGGGACACCTGTATGGGGCCCGATCGGGGTGTCTGTGGGGCAGCTTTTCCAGTTTTAATTACTGGATATACCTCAGCCCCTTCCACTGTCCTAATATTACGCTTTGCCCTTAAGCGCTCTGTCTCCCCCAGATCAGCCACCAACTGGGCGGCCTGCTGAACAATGGCCTCTGAGGCCACTAAGTGGTTCAATATAGGTACTACAGTGCCATAATAGTGGGAGAGTGCCTGTTGTAAAATTAGGTCCCTCATTCCGGCCGAGAATTTTACTATATCAGAACTTTCAAAGGCTTCCTCATAAATGGCCTCTTTCATTCTTAGCTCACAAATATACATTTGGAGGTCCTCCGTGGAGGACCATAAACCTGCATGCACCGGGATGTTGGCCTTATTAGGCCAAGTGATACGGCATGCCGGCATCAACCAATCCATTAGGAAATGATCCTCCTCATTAAGTTGCACAGTGGCATGCAGTCTTTGCCTAAGGTTAGGGTGCGAGGTAATGTAAGCAAGCTTGGAAACTTCTGGTCCATTGACCACAACGCTCTCTGCCCCGATGTCCCATCATTGGATGAACCAAACCAGTACACTCTCCCTTGGCTTCTGCTGAAAACGTTGCACCAAATCCATCAATTCAGGTGCCAGATAGGGGCGAGCTGTTACATGGAGATGGGTTTGGGCAGAGAGCTATTGATCACGGGGCACTCCTTCTGTTCTATCCTGTATCTTCTTTGTTTTTTTGTGTCACTACAGGTTGGATCTCGAGGGGATCCACCTCAAGTGGGGCTTCGAAATCCGACCTTGAGATTTTTCCTGTTGGATTACCCACATCTACTGTTTCAGGGCCCTGAGTATTTTCCAATGCAATATTGCATATTTGCTTTAAAAAGGAAAGTTAAACTCAATTTTTTCTTGGTCAGTACGCTAAGCTCTTGGTAAAATTTCTCAGTGCAATCATGCAGTAGTCGGTTCTAATTTTCTATATTATTCAAAAGTTCTGAGCGAATTAGAGCCATTAACAGGGGCCATGCCACAGTGGACACAGCCAATCGGCATCCCTTTGTAATTAGGATATTTTTATCTAATCCACACAAAGACTTCACCATGCCAGATGGTGAGCGGGAAATTTTTCCATTTTCCTGGAAGGGACCCCACTTTTCAATTATGGCTGCCAGTTCATAAAAGGGTGAACCCAGAAATCCTGGGATGGGCCCCGGCAAGGTTTTATCTAGAGGAACAATGTTCTCCCGCTTGGCCCACTTAAAGATATTCAAAAGAAAAGCCATTTTAATATTTTGGTCTGTCTGGCTCACCAAATGTAGCAATCAGAAGGACCAACACGATGGAAAAGGCATTAAAAGAGTTCGAAGAACGAGCACGACAGCAGGGTGCAACAAAGGAAGGGAAAGCAGATCACTCACCCATATCAGAAGATTCTGGGTTCACAGGAAAAAGCATCCACCAAAGAGATATATGCAGAAAGAGATCCTTCCTCAGTGGCAGTCAGCCCTTAAATGAGGCCTAAGAGGGGTGGAGCCAGGCTCCACCGCTTCCAGTCATCCAGGTGAATTGTCTTCACCTGTGCTCCCAGGGCTAACTGGATCTTTCCTCCAGGTGCTCAATCAGTGGTTCAGGCCATGACTCAGCAGTTCCCAGACAGCGCTGTACCCATCAAATCTCAGCTCCCTTTCAACCTGCTCTGCAGAGATGGCTCTTCTGGGACCAGGTGGGTTCCAAGAGCAGATGACCACAATAGCAGCTTTGTAACAAAAGTACTGTCGAGAAGACCCAGGAGATCCATGAAAAGCCTCTCCTCCGCATTTGGGCAGATCCCAAGGCCAGCCCAGACAGTCCCAGACGCTTATTGCTTTCTCTCTCGTTCAGAAAACACTCTCAAACACTTGTCAAAGCCTTCTGGCCTCAAAGCACCGCAGGCTGCAGCCAACCACTCTCCGATCGCTGCTGCCTCAGCCAGCTCTCAGCAGACCCCTCTCATTCACAACGTTTCTTTCTTCCTTTACAGCTTTAAAATGTCACTCATTACTGCAATAACTACAAGACAGCGAGAGGAAAAATAAGCTTTGCTTCCAATGATGATTAGATTGAATGCAGAGCATGTTCTGTCATGCTTAACAAGCTCACAGCCAAATAAGCAGGGAATGGCTTGTGTCACGGAAGCAAAGAATATAGCATGGAGAAAAAGGAGCAGGCACCGAGAAGCAGCACGGTGGCCCTTCAATAATCCGCAAACATTCAGCAGCAATGGATAAGATAGAAAAGTGAGCAATCATTCCCTGTTCACTTCTTCATAAACCAAAAGCATCCAATCAAAACAAAAAAAAGCTTTAAAATCTCCACTGATGAATTCAAACAGAAGAAGCAGATCCTTTCTACATACAGCATGTTGAATTATGGAACCTGAACCAGAGGATGGCATGGGAATGGGAAGCGATTCTAAAAGGACTGCGCAAACGCACAGAAGACGGGTCCATCAAGGGCTACTGTCTGTCGGCAAACTCACTTCTGTGCTCCTGCCTGCCGGAGATAAGGACTGCAAACTGAAGGGAAGTCATCCTTAAACACTTCCTGCACTTCCTCTCCCCGCCCCCCCCTTACATTTTCCTAAATAGACAGTGCGGTGAACTGAAAGTAATTATAAGCTTTACTCAATTCTAAGCATTACTCAAGTAAAGGGAAATCAAACTACAGCGTCTTCTGGAATTAAGGTATCCTACACTTTTCAGTTGTATACATCTTTGAATGTATGAAGCATCATTTCATTAGCAATAAAGTTTTTGCCATAGTAAAATTAATTAGTGTAAGGAGAGGCTGTAATTAAAACAGCTTGCGATCATCCCATGACCCAGGCACAGCTGGAAAGGGAGTAATTTCCTGTTCTACTCCTGACAGCAAATAATTATTCCTGGGACTGATAAAGGTAGTTACATATTCCTTTCCAATAAATCCCAGGCCTCCCATGTGCTGCTCTGCTATTTCCTTTCTCCAGCAGCCCTCTCTGCAGCTGTTCTCTGTAATTAACAGCAAGATGCTGATGTGCAGAAGCTTTCCTTCCGTTTGGAAAAAGGACAGGTCCAACAGGACAAGAACTGTGTGCCCTTTAACCGAAGCTGTTCAGGGAAGAGGAGGGCACAGGCTGTGACACAGGTACACAGAAGACAACAGCGTGCACAGCTCCCGAGGCTTGGCATTTCATATTAGAAACACGTGACTGAACGTCCCATTACGGCCACAATAAAACTCTGAATGATGAAACTAAGCTATCAATATTATGTCCTGAATTAGAACCCTGCCTTGGAAAACGTCAGAAATTCAACTACCGAAGTGACTTAGAAACTTTAAGACTCAACTTGACAGCCAAAAGAAAAAAAAACACAAACCCACATTCTTTCAAGATGTTTGCCCAGCAGAAAATGCCAAGCACCAGAATATGCTAGGGATTAGTTATGCTGTCTCTCCCTCGCTTCATATCAAAGCTTTACTTGAGAACAGCATTTCAATATCAAGAGCTAAAAGGCACGATCTTTCCGAGACGATAAATACTTTTATTTAAAGGTCGGCAGTCCAACCTATCCTCCAAATCAAAGATGCAAAGAATCACCGAGGCTGGAAAAGACCCTCTGCTTTCCCTCCTCAGGGAGTTGCAGGAAGCGAGGAGGTCGCCTCTCAGCCTCCTCTTCTACAGGCTGGGCAACCGCAGTGCTTGCCCTCAGCCTCTCCTCACGGCTCGTGCCTCCAGCCACCAGCTGGTGCCTCCTGTCACCAGCTCTGGTGCCTCCTCCGGGCGCTTTAGAGCACCTTCACCTCTTTTTTGTATTGTGGAGCCAAGAACTGTATACAGTACTCATGGTGAGGACACACCAATGCTAAATATGGTGGGAGAATCACCTCTGGCCGTACCTAATGTGGTTTGCCCTCTTGGCTGCCAGGTTATACCTCTGATTTGTATTGAGCCTGCTGTTGACCAGCACCCTCGGGGTGAAAATTGAAACAAAACAAGATAGAACTTCAGAATTAGGAATTTCAAACATGCTGTTCTAGACCAAATGCAGTCGATCATTTCCACGAACACACCATCTTTGACAGCGGCAGATAATTTGTGAGGCACACTTTTTGGCAGACCAGACTGGAAAAATTTGCTTTCAGCAGAAACTTATTTCTAAACTTCAGTTGCTAGCTTTCCACTGATGTCAAAAAATATAATGGTTTATGTCTTCTTGAGCAATGTCCAGACTTCCTGGACACCTTCGTCCTTCAGGACTGACTTCCAAGGGATTCTCTCAGATAACACTTTAAACAGTACAAAGCAGCAGTTTTGCTCATCCCCTTCCTGACTTCACCAAGAATAGAAAACCCAGTCGTTTTGTGGTCACTGTGCCCAAGTCAACCTATGACTACCACAGCTATGACCATTCCTTTTCTGTTCATAAACAGCAGGTCTAACGGAGTGCTTCCTAGTAGGCTCTCTTACCAGCTGTGTCAGGAAACTATCTTCCTCACGCTCCAGGAACCCCTCCTAGACTGCTTCCTCTCAGCTGTGTTGTACTTCCAGCGTACTCTTGGCTGGGTAAAAACCCAGAGAGAGGTGGTGTATGGAATTAAATCCAGATGGTGAGCGGTCGCTAGTGGTGTTCCTCAGAGGTCAGCAGGTCAGTACTGGAGTCGGCCCTGCTTAGTATCCTGCTTAGTCGGCCTCTTCTCCCACGTAACTAGCAATTGGACTAGAGGGAATGGCCTCAAGTTGCACCAGGGGAGGCTCAGGTTGGATATTAGGAAAAATTTATTCTCCAGAAAAGTGGTGAGGTATTGCAACAGGCTGCCCAGGGGGGTGGTGGAGTAACAGGAAGTTTTCAAGAAGGGTAGTTTTCAAGAAAAGGGTGGATGTCACATTGTAGTCTAGAGCAGTCACTGGTGTGGGTTAATGGTTGGACTAGATGATATTACTGGTCTTTCCAGCCTAAATGATTCTACGATTCTCTGAAAATTTTATTTCAAAAAGATAATGTTTTGTATTAACGAGAGGTTTTATTGTAATTTGCTTCCAGAAATTGCAGTATCTTCAATGTCAGCATAGATACAACTTCAGTTGCAACTGGTTAAGAATCTGAAACTATAGCTGATCCTTTACGGAAAAAAAGAGCATCCTTTCACTTAAGCGTGCCCGTGGTAGCTTGGAACATTCCGTTGTTTACTTGTCCCATTTTAGATAGTCCTTATCTGAGAAAGGAGACGAGGAGTAGCTTCTTGTGGATTGCAGATTGCAGAGTACTTACTCCATAAGCAGATTGCGGACTACTTACCGAAAGATTCAAGGTATGAATTTATATTGCATACTTACTGGGACTATTTCAAGGTAGCAAAAACAATCAAATTGTTAGCAGTGTTTTGGAAAAAAAGCCGTTCTCCTTTTGTGTATGACTTCAGAACGAATGCATTACTTTCCGTCTCAGAGGGCTGATAATAAGATAAAACTCCTAACGACTGTAGGGTGCGCTGATACTCTACTGATACAAAATATAAGTATCTAGCATCTAACTCTGGATCCGTGTTGTTTATGCAGAGGCAAAGTCTGATTTAAATGGGATTAGCAGTGTGTATGAATTTAAGCATGTCCATAAATGTCTGCAAGGCTTTAGTTATTCAGTGCGCTCATTATCTCAATTTGTTGTTTCGTGGAAATGTTCCAAGTATCTCATCTAATCAGATCCTCCTGCAGGTGCAACATATGCTTACGAAAAAGTTAGCTATGTATAGCTCCTTTCACAGTTGTGGAAGATCAATGGAACGTTTTTATTGCCGGTGCATGTACGTGTCTGTGAATTATCCTGTAGGAATTACAATCCCTCAATGAGATTACAGTGTGAATTCTAATGGGTATAAAGCTGATGGCAGAAGCGTCATTTCTTGGATAAAAGCATTATAATTAAATTGAATAGCCAACGTATAAAAATACATACATTTATTTGCCCTACCCTGCTCCACTGCCAGCGAGTAGGCTGGGGACAGGCAAGAGATTGGGAGGGGATGCAGCCGGGACAGCTGACCCAAACCGGCCAAAGGAATATTCCAATGCCATATGGCAGTGTGCGCAGCAACGAAAGTTCAGGGAAAGGAAGTGTTTGTCTTCCCAAGTAGCAGCGGTGTCTGCTGAAACCCTGCTTTCCAGGAACTGGATAAACATCTGCCTGCCAATAAGAGGTAGCGAATAAATTCCTTTTTAAGCTTTGCTTGTGTGCACAGCTTGTATTTCACCTATTAAACTGTCGTTATATCTATCCATGAGTTTTCTCGCCTTCCTTCTATTTTCTCCACATCCTGTAGGAGAGACGAGTGAGTAAGCAACTGTGTGGGTGTTTGGCTGGGGTCAACCCACCACTTTTATATAAATATTTCACATCTTATATCCTAGATTTTGATGGTAATGAGATTGCTGTATATGATAATATAAAAATCACAGTATATTTACAAAAATATTTTAGAAGCACATCTTGCTCTCAAGATGTACTGTTAGATACTACTGATCTTTTCAAATATGAATTAAAAATAGGAAGATGCAAACACGGTTCTGTGAAGTCTTACCGTTCCACTTTCAAATTTTTGCTTGAATTACAAAGCTCTGAAATCCTATGGTGTAGCATTCCATAATGATATTCGCAATCATAATTTAGATAATCAATAAATTAAAAGTTCAAAGCCTTTTTTTTTTGTCAGAAGAAAAGGATTCCATAGTTCATTAAAAATGGTAGTAAAAGTTATTGTTCTATCTTGTTTCCTGTAAGGAAGTTAAAATGCCTAGGGATTAACGCAGAAATGCTCTAGGGTACCAAGTAGTTTTAAGACAAAATATTTACTAGTCTCCGGGTCTCAGTTTTCAAAATGTCAATAACTTTTTAGGTGCTATGTTGTATTTAAAGCACATTTGAATTTTAGAAATGATAAACGTGCAATTAGTACTCAGAATCACTTACCAGTACTGGGACAAAGGAGAAGCAATGGGCTGTATTTTCTTAATTTTTTTTAGTCTCAACGTTATGGCATCCTTCAAATATCAGTAAAGTCATCCGAAGACCACGCTCTTCAGAGTTGATAATTTATGTCTGACGTCATTAAGGTGGCAGGTGCAAGCATTAACCTCATCAATATTTCATAGAGGTACACCGGCTATTTGTAGTTAGTGTAGGAGTCGAGATAAAAAGGAAGTTCAGTGAATAAAGTTTATAAAAAATAAAGGTTAAGCCCTACTACCAGAACGGGAGAAAAAACCAAAGTGAAGTAAAAGATCAAAAAGTTAATAGGCTGTTCAAGCTGAGATCATTCTTATCCAACCCTTCTCCATTTGAGGTGTAAAGAAAAAAAGTTTGTTTGTAAATGCCAACGGTTCATTTCATCATCAAGGAATGTTTATTTTCTGTGAGCTGCTGTCTACTAGTAACTCCATAATCGATCATAACCATCACATTTATCTTTCTGTGCAACTTAACTGTCAGAAAACTTTGACATTAGTCGTAAATTAATCCGAAAAAAAAGCATCAGAAATGTCTGTCTTTTCATTTTGAAAGTAGTAATTCACATTCGTGTGATTTCTGTTACTGCTGTGAACAGCGCTGCAATTAACAGTCTGTAATACTTTCCGTGATAAATCTGTTTTTCGGAGGCTCATCATTCAGGTGTAAATAGTTACTCCACATTCAAATGGTAGCGTGAGAGAAAGGCGTCATTATGTAAAACCAAATTTGGAAGTATCTCCGTTCTTAACTAAACTTTAGCCTGCCTGCTGTTACTTTACATGACTCTAGTAGATAGATAGTTTTAAAAAAAGTATTTCATTATACAACCAACTAAAGGGATGCATCAGAGAATTTATTTATTTTTTTTTACCATGAAGAAACATTACAGTACAAGCTATACATCAGCTCAATTAAGCACACGTAACCCTGAAGCTCCTATGTTAATCCCTGTGGTGATAAAACAGTAATTGTTCTGAGAGACTACAAGCAAAACTGCGACTCAAGCAAGGACACGTCGTTCCATTTGATCGCAGTTGCTGCCATGTAACTAATTCTTTTGTCCACCATCTCAATGTACTGCTTCATTTTCCCTGGGGATTTCTCCCAAGCTCTTTTATGTTAATGTTTTCGTGTTGACCTGTCCCTATCTAATCTGCATTCCCAATCAAACTGAAATAACTGCCTTGATTTACCTGATGATTTTTTTGAGCTCTCAATTTTTCACAGTATTTTAAATGTTACAGCTAGTTCAGCGTTAACCATTAATTCGGTGTATCTTCTAAAGCTCAGATTTTACACTCTACTTCTTTGTATTTCCTAAGTACAGACTTCTGCTCCAAACAGGCATACTTAACTCACACCTTGTGAGGACTTCACTTTGCCATGGGCTTACAGTCTTCAGAAATGTTACTCTGGAGGTAGATTCCCGAGAATTTTTTTTTTCCTTAAGATTAAATAATCCTAATGAGATGAAGATGTATTTAATTACAGCCAGTTCGTTTGTTTCTATTTGTAATGTATTAGATAATAACCTTCAACATGTGTAAAATGCTGTATTCATATTTCTCTGGAAATTGCCCATCATGCCATTCCGACATGTTAAGAACTTATGCCTTCCTCTCTGTCCAAGAGGTAATTGCACACAATACTAAGGATAGGAAATTAAGACAAAAGATATTCCTTTTTAAAACCTGAATGTATAGGAAGTTTGACTTTGAGAATCTTATATTTCATCCGTTGATATGTAATTATGTTGCTTTGCTCCTCTTCCTTCTCAGACTGTACTGTAAAAGTGAAAATGTTAATACGAGTCACATCTCAGTCGCTGAAAAGAATGGGTGCACTTCTCCTGACATTCACTGCTAGATAAACACCTAAAAGCAAGATGATGAAAACACTTCCTTTACTTCAGGTATGCTATCCCATTAAATGATTGCCAAAAAATGTAGACAAATGAAGAATTACTGTCTATATGTGTAGATGCTGTTTCCAAACTCATCCTGGGATAAATGAATTTGCCAGCAGTATGAAAGGAAAAAGTCACTTGAGACAGAAGTACCCAAGTGAATCTGCCCTAAGGGTCTAGGCTGCCATCAGTAAATATTTTACATTATGTGATTATAATTAATACAACAATTGCTATGTGCGTGAGGTGAGACTTGGTGCCTGTTCAGACCTGAAAGATTTGAGAAGACAGTGAAGCAGACGGGCTGGAGAACAGCTAGGAGTTGTACTTGACCACGGAGGCAACGAGGGAAGCCTATGATGCCAAGCTGTAAGAGGGTTAAACAGTGACTCACGATGGATGGAGGCTTAAGGCGCTGTGATTTTAAGTACCTTAGAAGACCTGTCTCCTCCTTTTTATGGTTTATAACTGTAAAAACCATTAACCACAAACCATTTATAACAATGCCTGGCAAAACAAGGAAATGAGAGTAATGTTTTGCTATACAAGCACTAAGTAAGTATTTTAACTAAGCAGAGTTTTACTTACAGCTTGATCAAAGGCTGAATGTGATTAGAGAAATTATTTGCCCAGGAAATGCAACTATTAAAAAAAAAAAAGAAGAAAGAAATCTAAAAGATCTATCAGTTGACTGAAAAGCATCTGTAACAGGCTGCAAAATAAATGGAATGGTTGTAACGTCTGCTCTTATAATAAACTGTTATCACTCGCAGGAATAACAAACACAGAGGTAATAGTAGGGCTCTGCAACAAGTCAGCCATGAAAAAAGAAAAATTGTTTGTACTTTTTGGATGCTTGCGATCCTTAACCTCAAGAAATACTACAGATTGTAGGTACAATTGCAGAAGGCCATTGAACACAGTCTTAAATTGGCTTTTGTCTGTGTATGGGAACTGCTGAGTCATGGCCTGAACCACTGATTGAGTACCTGGAGGAAAGACCCAGACAGCCCTGGGAGCACAGGTGAAGACAATTCGCTGTGTGACCAGAAGGGCTGGAGCCTGGCTCCACCCCTCTTAGGCCTCATTTAAGGACTGACTGCCAGTGAGGAACAATCTCTTCCATGAGATCTCTCCTTGGTGGGAGACTTTCCCTGCAAGCCCAAAATCTTCTGATCTGGGTGAGTGCTGTATTTTCCTTCCACCTTTTTGTAACGCTCTTTCCCTCGCGTTAGTTCTTTGATTGCTACACTATCCCATTAGTCCTTCTGACTGCTACGGTCTGAAAGTGGGGACACAAATTGGTTGTATTCAGTGAGGGAGAGTTCTTTCCTTGTGAAGGAATTGCAAAAGGAGAATTTAAGTAGGGTAACTCTTGCCAAAGTTAATGTATGGTTTTTGTGTAACCTCACAAGTATAACCAGTTATAATATTTAAAAGGGTTTTATTACATTTATCGTTTATAGGCACAGGAACAGTTATCATTTGAAGGTTGAGTGGGAGATGTCTTAGGACAAATAGATAAAATGATCTTAAAAAGCTAGCAGGACCAATGACTAACACATCAGACTGATGAGGTAATTAATATGAAATTGCTTCTGTTTTTGTGCTCATTTTTCCTTTTGGCTGCTTAAAGGAGTAGGTTTTGGCATTATAATAAAATGATTATGCTGACTTTTATCAAGGGATTTGAGGAAGGGAAGGAGTTTGAAAAGTTACAGTTCTATACAGTGTGAAAAGATAAGAGGCTGTAATAAAGAAGAATTAATTAGTAGACAATTAACAGTGACTTGGTATGGAAAAACATAACACAACTTCCGTAGAAGGAAATCTTACCTTTAAAATTTACTACAAATTTTTGAGGAAGTCAGTGAGCATGTGAATATGGATAAATAATTAAGACTATTCTTGGTGCTTGATACACGGGTGCTTGATAAAGGAGGAAATTCAGAGCAGGGCTCAGAATTTTCCTTTCAATTTAAGAAGTTTGTAAAGGATTGTGCTAACTAAAATGCTACGCCTTGGATGGCTTCTTCACTGAGAAACAATATAAAAGCCAAAACACACAAAACAGTGGCCACAGGCAAAACCACATTGGATATTCTGACCAGAAAGCCACGTTTGGCTGTGTGCCTGATTTTGAACTAGCGCTGTCCATATGAATCAAATTTTTTTGGAGCGTGAGCTTTAAGAATTCATTAACAGCGTTATAAATGAACTCAGAGCCTTGTGAGAGTAAGTGTAAGGACAGAGAGAGCAGATAGATGGAGTAGCCTTGTACACCCTCTAGTGGTATGTACCGATTTTACGGCTTTGGTCAAATCTCTGGGTTTTAAGCAGTTTTTCTATCTATCAGTGTGTATATCATATGCGTTCAAATTCACCCCTGTGGAATTTGGCTCATGTTTTGTTGACAGTCCTTACATCTTGACATCTAGTAGTAACAACAACCAATAAATAGCAGATTTTCAACAGTTATTTGATGGCTACAGTCACATAAATCTGATTTCAGAAGACCTGGTATGACATGTTCTCTTACAATTAACCTTATCATTCAGGCAGAGACTTCAAAAAATCTTGGGAAAAAAATGGCTTCTTCATCAGTCTTTTCAGTTTTACCCTCATGTGTGCACAGCTCGGTGTAGTTCTTAATTGTTTGTAACGCAAGCACCTGTGATTCTCATCTGTCACACCAGGAAACGTATTACTCAATTAGACTCAAGTTGGCTGGGATTAAGAGGGTGTTAAGTACAGGATTCTGGAGCAATGGAGTGGAGAATGGATGTGTATTTCATTAACGGCCATGCTTCCGTATCTTAGCAACTCCTAATGTATTTGCAAGAATCTACTACAGCCTCAGGATCTGTTTGTTTAGCTAAGGTTTCAGAGGATTAGTTTTACTGCAGAAAGTTTCGGACCTGAGAACACCTACCCATCTTTGAAACATCCCCAAAACATGCGCTAAGAATAGCGATGTCTAATTTCATGCTTTTTGAACAGTTAAGCTATCAAGTCTACCTGCCTTTATCACAATACTCATGGCACTGTGAGTTTGGTGGATGTTATTTAACCCAGCTTTCTGTCTAAAGTCTGCCCTTTAGGATGCCTCAGCTACAACACCATAAATGGCTGAAGGAGAAGCAAAATGTTCTACCTGGAGCTCGGAGTCTTGTGGAAGCGATCACAGGGCAAGCTTTTAAACTCCGTGGCTCAGAGTTAAGGCTTGTATAGATTGTAAAGTATTAACTCCCTGCTTACCAGAAAGCATGGAAAAATTTCTTGCTGAGTGACTTAGTTGTAAGCCACAGAAAAGGTGCAGCCTCAGCCAATTTGAACTTTAGCAAGAGCTTCAGCTGAGCTGCTTTTGTAGTTCCCACAGCTGCAGTGAATCCTCTTGCTTGTTCCTGCTTTTCAGCCAGGTCTGCTCATTAACTAGAACTGGCCAGACAGCTCTGAGCAATGCTATGTGAAATACAGGCCCAGATCTAGGAGGGTCAAGGGACAGGAATGGAAACTTAGCTGGTTTGTTACGGGGGAAAAAAGGAAAATACGTTATTAGCTTTGATTAGCTGGCATCAGAATTTTATCCTGCCGTTGTTGCGTGTTGTGGTCTGATTTTGAAACGAGTGAATGCTTTTAGTGACTCTTAATAGCATCATGACAATCTAAGCTAGATTTCTGAGTAGAACGAGAGATAGGACACTCAAGCCAAGCCTCTTTGATCTCTTGCAGACTATTTGCTATTTCGTGGAAAGTTCTTAATGTAGAGAAAGGGTCTGTATAGTTACTTTTTCTTTGTTACGTGTCTGATCTAGTTACCAGTTCTCTGAGGAACCCTGAGCATTTGGTGCTTCTATGCATGCTGGTAGAGTTCTTCTGAGGTTGTAGCACTTTTTCCTAGGTCTTAGTGATGTATGTGTTACAAAAGTGTGTAAGAGATGGGATATTATAGTGTTTTTTGTGATGAAATTGCTGAATATTTAACTACCTATCTGGTCATACGTTCTTGAAAGTAACTGCAAAGAATGAATTTCACTGAAACTGCAAAATAATTTTCTGTAGTCTTTCAAGGCAGAACTATAGTTAAGAATTTAAAATATTTTAGAAACATTGGATAAAAGTCTGTTGGCGTGAGAATGCAGTATATATTTGCCTACAGCTTGAGCTCCTTCCGGTGCAAGTTGGAGGAGCTGCTTAAATTTCTGTATTATAGAAATTATACAAGGAATGGTAAACTAACAACTTAATTTAGACTCCCTCCAGCATCACTGTAGTTTGAACAAGTTTTATCAAGATAGTTTCTGTTGGAGAAAGTGATCGTGCTGATGAAATATACTAATACAGAATGACTCTGAAAGGAACGGATGAAATAAATGCTGTTCTCTTTATCTCTGTTTCTTTTTATTGTATTCTACATATGCTTGATCCATCAGCTGGGACAAGTCCTCAATTTTCTGTCAACCTTGAGCCATTGGTCTTGGTGATGGGTATGTTGTGAAACAATATTATCTATTGGAGATAAATTGATTTGTCACTCTACTTGATGTAACTGTTACTTTAAAGTCGGACTCCTCATGTTGTTGACATCTCTCCTTATTACTTTTTTCCTGTTATGCTTTTGCAATAAGCTGGTCATTTTGGTTTAGTACTAATCTATGTAGGTCACTCTGAAAATAATACCTCCTATTTATTCTCATGGAAACTACAACAGATCCCAGACTCGCAAGGGTTGGAAGGGGCCTCTAGAGATCATTGAGTCCAACCCACTTGCTAAAGCATGTTCCTTATGGTAGATCGCACAGGTAGGAGTCTAGACAGGTCTTGAATATCTCCATAGATGGAGACTCCACAACATCTCTGGGCAGCCTGTTCTATTGTTCTGTCATATTCACTATAAACAAGTTCTTCTGTACATGCATTCCAGTTTTTGGCCATTCCTCCACGTCCTGTCGCGACACTCTACTGAAAGGAGTCGGGCCTTATCCAACTGGCTCCTGGACTTGAGATATTTATAAACACTGATCAGATCCCCTCTCAGTCTTCTCTAAGCTGAACAGTCCCAGGTCCCACAGCCTTTCTTGTGTGGGAGATGCTCTAGGCCCTTTATCGTCTTTGTCACCCGTTGCTGGACTCTTTCTAGGAGATCCTTGTCTTTTCTGAACTGGGGAGCCCGGAACTTGATGCAGTATTCTGGCTGCGGCCTCATCAGGGCAGAGATCAGGGGGAGGATCACCTCCCTTGAGCTGCTGGCTGCTCTCTTTTAAATGCACCCCAGGATGCCATTGGCCTTCTAGGCCACAAGGTCACGCTGCTGGCTCATGGGCAGCCTGTTCTCCACCAGAACCCCCAGGTTCCCCCTCTGCAGAGCTCCTCTCCTGTGGGTCATCATCTAACCTGTACTGGTGCATGTGGTTATTTCTCCCCAGGTGTGGGACTCTACACTTGCTATTCTTGAAACCTCACTGGGTTTCTCCACCCGATGTTCTGGTCCATCCAGGTCTCTCTGAATGGCAACACAGCCTTCTAGCACATCAACCACTTGTCCCAGCTTTGTATCATCAGCAGACTTGCAGAGGGGTGGACTCTATTCCATTTTAGAGGTCATTGATGAAGCTGTTGAACAAGACTGGATCCAGCACTTCCCTCTGGGGAACGCCGTTAGTTATGGGCCTCCAACTAGACACTCTGCCACTGATCACAACTCTCTGAGCTCTGCCTGTCAGCTAGTTCTCAACGAGCCTCATTGTCCAGTCATCTGTACCACACCATCTAAGCTTCTTTATAAGGAGGCTGTGGGAGTCAGTGTCAAATCACAGAAGTGTAGGGGTTGGAAAGCACCTGCAGAGATCATAGAGTCCAACCCCTCTGCAAAGCAGGCTCCCTATGGCAGGCTGCACCTGTAGGTGTCTGGGCGGGTCTTGAATATCTCCAGAGAAGAAGAATCCACAGCGTCCCTGGGCAGCCTGTTCCAGTGCTCTGTCACCCTCACTGTGATGAATTTCTTTTGCATATTGGTGCGGAACTTCCTATGCTCAAGTTTCTGGCCGTTTCCCCTTGTCCTGTCCCCACAGACCACCGAAAAGAGGTTGGTGGTGTCTCTTTGACTGCCATGCTTAAGATATTTATAAACATTAATAAGGCCACCTCTCAGTCTTCTTTTCTCAAGGTTGAACAGATCCAGGCCGCTCAGCCTTTCATGCCTTGCTGAAGCCAAGGTACGCAACACCTACAACATCCATTGCTCTCCTTCCATCTACTTAGTCAGAGATGACATAATAGAGGGCTGCCAGGCTGATGGAGCAGGATTTCCCCTTGGTGAATCTGTGCTGACTGCTCCTGATAATCTTCTCTTCCAATTGCTTGGAGATGGCATCCAGAACAAGTTGTTCCATCACCTTTCCAGGGATGGAGGTGAGGCCGACTGGCCAAAAGAACACAATAACACTGTCTGATAGAGAAATTCTTAGCTACAAAATACAGTTTTTCAACATAGTTACTACCATTAGCTATGCGTTTTTGCCAGCGATGAACAAAAACCTGCGTGCTGCGCTCATAAGTATCTGCACGGCCATCCAGAACGTGGCTTGCCTTTCACGCTGCTGTTGCCACTGCTGAAACGCACTGCCCACCCCTCGCTGTGCTCACATCTGCTGTTTGGTCTCTGTAAGTGTTCGGTAAGCATTGATGGATATCAATGGGTGCCATTTTTTCCACATGGAGGAGTTCAGTGACACACCTCCGCTTCATCCACACTTCCATGTCAAAAGCTGTTTTGTCAGACTGTCCCTCTGCTGCCATCTGTCAGATGACAACAAAATCCAATGGACTATTGGTGGGGAAGTTCAACCCCTACTGCCATACCACCACCCTTTGCCTCAGGTGTCGTAGGCCAACATAATAAAATAGGAGGCATTACTTTCGGAGCAGCCCTTGTACAAAATTTCTTCTTCGGTAAACTAGATCTTCAAGCTTGTATCTAAAGGCAAATGAGAGGGCAGTGCTGCTACTCCTAATGAACAGGAAAAGTAACCTGATCTTAATCTGAACAAATTATATTTAATTGAAAGTGTTATTAACAAGTACACCTGAAATAAATTCACTTATCTTTGACAACTACCTCTAACTCATAAAATACCAGGCTGTGATGTGACAAGTTGTGAAGTACCTAACTAACTGTGTTAGAAAGTTGCCGTAGGAACAGATTTAGTTTCAATACTGGAGGGAAATAACACACAGAAGATGAATGAGAAGTTAGTTCCATATAAAAATATTTGGAAAGCTTAATAATGAAACTGCTGTACTGACTGATCAAGATTTTAGAATCTATATTTGCTAACAAAGTGGTTATTAAAAGGTGTTTTGAAACAAAAAAAACTATCGTAGGCGTTGCATCTAAATGAGGAGGGAGATCTTTCAGTCATATTGGTGAACTCTGATTTCTCAAGAAACACCTGTGTGGCACTATGCCTGTTATCACGTTACGGGCAGTGTGTGCATATTAATTAGTAAGCTGGTTACAGTAGATATTGTTTTGTTTATACAGTGATATTGTATCACAGAGGCTCAGGACTCCTGCTGTTTAGATGAAGTGAGAGGTTATTTTCTGCAATAGCTAAGATTCTTGAATAAGAATCATATTTCATGGCTTTTGAGGCATTTTCCTTGGTAAGCTGCCACGATGGGGGAATCAATGTATTATTTATATTCTACTAATTGTTAGATCCTGATGTACTCAGCTCAATATGAGTAGCAACTTACTCAGTGGGACCCTTCTGGAGTACAGTGCTACTCATTGTGAAGGCAGATGCCACTAATTGGTTCCGTGTGACCAAGCCTGAAAAACAGCTTATAATGGCTATGCAGATACATCCATGAAGCTGGCAAACTCAGCCTTAACTTTGACATTTTAGTACTTTAGAGAAGATTGAAGTACTATTTTTGATGAGCTATATTTAATACACTGATTTCAAACCTCTCTGCTTGCCATTTTTGTACTGCGATCAAACGTGAAAACTGCTACTATTTCCAGATAGTTCCTAGAATTTAGGGATGTTCTTTCTTTAGTACGGGGCCTGGAATATTTAGCAATACCAATGCTTATGTTATTTTAAAAATTGTACAAGTCTTAAATATATTTCAAATAGCACTAGTCCATTCAAATGTAGACAGTCTGACCTTTTGACTTCCTTCTTTTTCTCATTGACACGGCTCAGAACTTGGGCTTGTGGGTGGTCATTCATATCCTCTTCATCCTTTATTCTCTGGACTTCTTGTAACAGCTCTGCAGTTGTTGATGCTGAAAGAGGTAAATATAGTCTGGCAATGTCCAGGGAAGAGGGTAACCCTATAGTTAGCAGGCATGACAGGTAGAAAGTAGCTGATTAAACCGCCTGACAGATTTCTCAAGCCCTATGCGTGAGCTGAAAAATGGGCAATATTAGCAGTCATGAATACACGGTGTGTTTATACTGCTACTTCTTAACCTTTTATTTCTGAACTCTTAATATCTAGTCCCTCTGATCTTCAGCCTAGGGTGACTTGTCTGGACATGCAGTCAAGAGTGTAAGAGAGATGGTGAAGCCCTGTGTTGAAGCTTGGATACTTGCCACTTGTACTAATCAGAATGCTGCCCAGCTGCAGCGTAGCTTTAGTGTTCCTCCACTGAGTACTGAGCACTGCCCCCATTTTGTCATTTGTCATTGGAAAGAGACACACACACAAAAAATATATATACATATATAATACTTGCTTTTCTTTCAGTTTCAATTATCATGAGCTAGTGCTGGTATAGGCAGCAAGGAAAATGTTTTAAAATGAAGGTGAGACTTTCAAGGCAAGAATCCTTCACTAATTATTTTTTATTATTATTTCTGCCCACACGATGGCAGTATATGCTAATCCAAACGAAGAAAACTAAAAACAAATTGCAGCTGTTCAACAACAAAGTTCTGTCGCTCCCCCCCAAAGCCAAGAATCTGTGAGAAATTTCTAAAAGGCGTTATGAACACATATGGAAGGATAATTCTCTCTTACTGTAAAAGCCCCCAAGTCTTTTAAGGCAGTGAAGAATTGCTTCGTGCAAGAACCACACGTAACTATGAATGTGTATGGGATGGTGCTATGTTATTAATAGAAGTGGTCAGTAAAGCTTTGTCAGTCATGCTTGGCTTAATCATTTGGAGTCAATAAAGTCATTGAAGTGTAATAACTGCTCCCTGGCATCAGTTTTGCGAGTGCAGAACTGGAGTTTTGAGCTCCTAGATGCTGATTGTTTGATCTGTGGTAAGAGTATGGAAAGTCTAAACAGACAGACTATTGAGATATTAGCTGCAGAAAAAGTTTAGGCATTACTTCAGAAGGATTATAAGATGAAACAAAGCCTATTGAATCTGTCAAGCTCTTCGTCTGCTTGTAAGTTGAATCAAGGGAGTTTGTATGTGTGTGAGGTTTGAGTGTGTTTACTGGGTAGAATCAGAGAACATTGCCAGTAGTTAAAGGTTATAATGTTAAAAATAAAAAGGAAAAAACAAAACCACTTGTTTTTCTAAGCTTTGACATATCTGTAAGCAAGTACTTTTAATTTTTTTGTTTAATGTTTTTAAAAAGTGTATTAGACTTGACTTTTATATTTCGTATTTCTTTTATGCCAAGATCAGATAAGGAAAAGAGTAAAAAACGGTATTTACGAGTACAAAGCTAGAAAACTAGGAATAGCTTCTCATTTCAGCCCAAGTGCATAAAACAAGAGACTTCTGCAAGGCTCAGCAGGTTCCCTTGATCAGGGTCTCAGATGAGCATCACCTGTGACCAATTTACCACCTGGATCCTGTTATAGAACATGTCAGCACAGGCTGTACTTTTTTCTTTCTGTTTTTCTTTCTGTCTTTTTTTACTTTTTCTATCCCTCATTTTTCTTTTTTAGCACTGTGTTCAGTCAGACTGGGGCAGCACTGCTTTATTTTGGCAGCTTTGTTTTCTGGACAAAACTGGAGTTGCTGCTATGAGCTGTTTCTTGATGGGTACCTGCAGGTATGAAGCTTGAAAAAACTGGGAACCGAAGCAGCCAGAGTGAGTAATTTGTTGCTACTTTTCCTTATTGTAGTTTATATTCCAGGGATCCTAAGGATTATTATTTTAGTTCCTATGGTTCATATTATAAGACATTTTGTGATTACAATAGTTTATATGGCATCTCCTTTTGCTACTGTATGTAATATGCCAGGTAATTCCTTGCCCTCATTATTTGCACTCAGCAGGTATGTAGGAACTTATTGTGGCATATAATGTCCTTGTATGTTTTGAGTTAACACTCAGTTTGCACCTGAAAATAAAATGCCTGAAGACTTTAGCAGTAACTTGCTTATTCCTGTGTCCATACTGGATTGGCAGTAGTAATGGGTAAGTTCTGATATCTTGAATGGCTAGGGAATTTTATTACTCTTAATTCCTGTGGATTTAGGAATTAATCATTTTGTTTTAATCTTTCTCATATTGCATCTGTAGTAATCTCCATTTTAAAATATTTCACTTTCTACTCTGTGGGTGGCCTACAAATGCCACCTACCTCTTGAAATTACCTATCAAAAGTGCATGCATTTTTTATTCTTCCCACGCTCCACCTCTTGTTTTAGAAAATAATCTCAGTTGCCCACTGATGTACTCCTCTGTGTGGCCAGACTAGATCTATTTAACTGGTATTTTTCTTGCTCGCTTAACTGAGCCATTACGTAGGGTAGTTTTCCCATTAATTCTTTAAAACGTGTGGTTTAGTAGAAGCCAGGGATTATTCAAGACTAGAGTCTCATTTACTAGGCCCTGTTCATACGGAGAACAGGAAAAAATCTCTTGAAGATATTAACTTGAAAAAGTAAAATGATTCAGATACAACTTCCCCGAAATGTAGGAAAAAGTATTATTGTTGTGAGTACGGATAGTGTGACTGTTTTGGGAAGAGGAAAATAAATATGGTGGAAAAGGGGGTGCATTATTCCGGGGGGAGAGAAGACTGAAGAAAACAAACGAGTTCTTTCCTGCGCATCCAAAATGGTGCTGGAATTCAGTTAAAGGGTACGTAGAGTTCTCTGAATGTCCAGAGTCCTTGATCTGTGATTATTCCCTCAGCTTGATTTCTGTCTATGCCTCGTTCCCAAACTGAAGCAGATTCTGTGTATTAACTACCATTGTGAGGAGCCCTGTTTCATCCTGGCATATGATTGCTGGACATGGCATGATACGATGTTGTAAACTGCATATTAAGATGGTTTTTCTTGTGCTTGGAAAATTGTGTATCTGATGAGGCTCTTAAGGCGTGATCATTCTTTGTTTTATTTTGGGTGAGGGGGCATTTTGCTCTAGGCTCTTTATAAAACTACTTTAAAGACATGAAGCAACTTGAACACTTACAGAACAGAATACTGCATATTTTGTGCGAAGCTGATTGGCAAATTTGCATTATGCTACTAAGGTGGTTATAAAACCTAAAGGTACTACTGTAATGTTCAGTATGGCTTTATGTTGCGGGCAGATAAACAGTTGAGTTGTTAGGAAGGGAGCATAAAGAAAATGCTCCAGCTTTAGAAGAGCAACATCTAGAGTTGTGTACCTGTTAAAAGGTGAAGATAACATTGCCAGATGCATTCTAGATGGCTAGTTTCTTGTTTTGCTGTGTTGCAGAGTAGAAGATTCATGGGTAAGAACTGATTTACGTTGGTTCTCTCTAAACAACTCTGGTGGCTCTCCCTAAATGGAGCAGGTTGGTACAGTCTTGGCAGACAAAGCAGTTGTGCTATCTAGAACTTCTAGGGGGGTGACTTGTATCAAAAAGGCATGTGGTCTGGATAGAAACAGGTACAAGCATGATGTGATTCTCATGGGCTCATCTTCCCCTGTGATTTGCAATGATGTGTCTCCAAAATTATGAAAGAGTTTCCTATGGCAGTTTTCTTTTCTGGAATGTAAGAGAATGTACTTAAGGGGGCTACCTCGTAGAGAAAATTCACTTGGTCAGCTAATGTGTGTAAGAATTATGCTGATACAGAAATAACTGTTCATCACCATCCCTTTTTTAAAAAGAAGAACTTCTCAAAATACTTTGTTTTTACAGAACTGCTTAACCAAGTATTTATGCCCGTGCATTATAGAATGTATGTGAAGTTTTCTTATGTAAGACAAAACCATTGCTTTCTGGAGGAACCCCATTGTTTTGAGGATTGTTTCTCTTAACACCCTACTATGCTCTTGTAAGTAGCCTTGGACATAAAACTGTGAGCAGGAAGTCTTTTAAAGACAAGTTTTTCAAATCAGCTTTAAAATTGGGAAGCGTGGTGAAAGCTGAACGACTCATTTTGGAAGCAGTACATTTGAAAGTAATTAATAAGGCAGAATTAGCTTCAGTGATATTATTTCCTAAATATTTCAGTGGAGGCCGTCAACAATTTGTCTATTAATACAACTATTCAGCATGTAATAGAAAGTGCTCCTAGAGAGAATGGTTAGCTATACGAGCATCTCTGTATCATTTCCATAAATGTCTTTCGATACCCAAGTTGTATCATGTTTTCAGACACTTATTCAGACTGAGTTGCTAGTGGATGCTGTGTTCTAAGAGAATTGTTTCTTTGTCTGTGCCACGTGGTATTTTTTTCCTATTTGTTTCTCCTGCATACATGCACTCCTGCAATAACAGCACTTATGTATGTAAATTGTGTGTTGCATCCAAAATAAATGTCATCCTCTATTTCTCTGAGGAACTGTTTGATAAAGATTTCCAATTCCTTCTAACCTGCTGTAAGAAAAGATAGCTGGGTATTACTGGTTGGGCTATGACTTTGATGATGGTGGGTTAGAGAACCTTCGATTTGCAAGCTGCTGCTTAAAATTCCATGTAGTGCATTGCAACTAAACAGTGATAGGACTGTGACAATTCTGAAAGATTAGTTTGGTCTCCTTCCAGTCCCTAGTGGGTAAAATGCTTGGCTATTGCTGCAGCTGGCAGCGAAGGGTAGCCTGGGGCTGTCGTCTTGCATCCGCTGGGATTTCTTTTGTAGAGACTTTCTCCCTCCTCCCTAAATTTGCTTACTGAGCCAACAGGATGTTTCTTGAACTAAGAACTAACTTGGACATGATCTTCCAGTGCATGGGTATATTTTGCGCTGCAGAAGTACCCCTTTATGGGCCTCTGCTTGTTTACGTAGTTCAGAGAGGCCTTGGGGCTTCTTTGACCTAGTTCTTTTCACAGACTAATGGAAGAGCTGCTGTCAGGCTCAAAGATTGCCTTTGTTTCTAGCTTTTGCTGGTACAGAGGAGGGATCTGATTTTGGCGATCTTGGCTTGGAGAAGATAACAGACTGGACCCCACTCTTGCTCTCAGCAGTAAGACCTCTAGGATGGAAGTGCTCCATTCCAGAGACTAGTGCACGTTTCATTCTAGTGTCATGTAAATCTATTTAATGTCATGTAGAACTGCAGGATCTCTGTAGTACCACAGGTCTTTGTTTTCCAGGTCAATTCACGTAAGATACCTATTCTGAGCAGCATTTTTGATATATAATCTGATCAAACGTGAATTGGTACTATTTCAGTGTTGCATTGATTTCAGTGTGTGGGTCACAAAATATAATACTGTATGTAAAATCTGTAATTTCTGATATAATTTAATGATGAAATGCTGTAGTGTATGTCAAACACAAAAAATTAACTAACTCTTAGCTAAGCAGCAGAATGAAGGCGATGTCTTTATTCAACTTTGTAACTATGAAAACAGAACTGGATCCTGTGGGGAAAATAACTCTTTTTCCTCAACTTGGATATAAATCATTACGTTTGACTTCCTATATCTAGAAAGGTTATTTTCTCACAGCAAATAGAGAGATGAATCTATACCTATTTTGTAGAGCCTGTTACGATAAACTGTTAGCAGTGGGCTGCGTGTATAGACATGTTCGTGCGAGCTCTACAAGCTACAGTAACTGTCTAAGGATAACTCATCTCTTTCCATAGAGCTCATGGAAGTTTCTTTGATGCTTTGTTTGTGACAGAGAGACTTTCCGTTTTTGTGGATCTGTTTGCTTTGTTTGGAATGGAAAATTCTGAATTGAAATAGGGCCTTTCTGACTTGGAATGTAAGCGACTCTCTGAACAAATAACATTGTTTGATTTTTCTCTGTATTGTTTCAGGTATTTTCTTGTGACAGTATATGACCAAATCCAGTGCAATATTGGGCAAAAATCTAAATGTGCATTAGTGGTTAAGTGAGAGGGACAAGCTACATGTATTTCATAATACTAGTGTGTAAGCATACTCGAATTTACTATGTTAAATTTATCGGTGCTGTAGTCAGGCAGCTAGTTAATGATTTTGGTGGCTTTAAATGCAGGCTTCAAGCATTCCAGAATGGCTGTCTATTGTATATTATCCTTCTTCTGCAAGAAGGAAACCAATGGGATGTACGACAAAACAGCCATAGAAAAACTGCCAGTAGTTTTAGCCACAAAATGCATTTACCCATGTCAGCTCACATACTCCTCATTGGAGGAAAGTGTTCTTTGCTAGCTGTCTGTTCTACTTACTAAGCTTTTTTATCAGTCTTAAATTTAATTTCAACTTTTAAAAATGGAATGGTAGCAATGTTTTTTGATAATACAAGGGGATTTTTCCTAGACATTGGTGTCTCCTCTGCACAGATCAGTTTGAATAATACAGTAATTTCAGTCCTAATGGAGTTATAACTCTTCTATTTAAGAAACAAACAAAAAAACAACCATGGCTGATGGAAGTGCCTGAGCCAAAAAGGGGAACAGGTGGCACGCAAAGCAGAACTACTTTGTGTGATGCTCTGTTGAGCAACATTCATCTGCACATGTGTTAAATAATACTTGTATTTACTGGCTTCTGATTCTTGACCAAATAAAAGGTAGTATGCTGATTATGTATGGTCTTACCAGAACTACACTTCGTGTTTGAGGGGGGGAAGTCTTCCAGAAGGACAAGGAAAATGTTCTGTATTCAAGATGAAGATTAAAGAGGGTGAATTTAGGTTGATAAAAGCTTTTTATGGTTACTTAAAGCCAACCAAAAACAATCCGTTAGCGTGTCAATTAACCGTGTTCAGTTACGAATTAATGAAGAGATTTCAAGCATTACTGTAAGTAAATCAATCTGTATTAAGTATTGATAATAGTGACTGCAGTCTGACATCTTACCTAGTTAAGCTCAATCCAAGAATGCGTCTCGGCCAGTGTGTCCACTGCATAATGGGAGCACTACTTGTCCTCGTCAAAACGGTCAGTATCCCTGTACAGAAATAACATTGTAAAACTGTGATATAGTAGAAGCTGAAGTTTTGATTGGTTTGGCTAGATGAAGCAGTGATGTGTCCTCACGTAGAGAGTGTGTAGTGTTTTTTCACACAAGGTACGTCACTTTGTGTGACGTGTTATTTTGAAAGATCACTGTTACGTTAACATCTATATTCAGTTGTAGCTTCTTTAGTATTTTTACATTTGTAATGGTATCTCAAACATAACTTGTGGAACTGGCTCCTAGTAAGTGAGCTTAGCTTAAACAATAGCTGAGTGCATACGTAATGCACGTAGTTGGCATTCTCTTAGATTGCCTTAAGAAAGTAGTGTGGTAACGGTCCTATAGTTTAAAAAATAATGATTATTAAATATTTACAGCAAATATTAATCTACATGTCTTCAAAGACGCAGAGAAAATATGAGTGGGAGTAGCTGTAAATACTTGAGACGTGACGGCACGTTGAGGCTTAGTGGAAGTGTATATTTTCTGGAGTAGCTCTTCCAGAAGTGGTAGATAAGCAGTAGCTGGACTTAAACCAAGCACAAAGCTTTAACTCCACTTCACTGACATGAACGTCATTGCAATTATGTAAGTTTTTGTTTTCCTTTTGGTATGAAATAGGAACACAGTCCAGCTCAAAGATTCTAGTGTCCTACGCAGTCAGTGTAATTCTACCTCTAAGAGGCACTGTTTTGTCACCAATATTTTGCTCTCAAGGTAGTTATTTGGGAGGGCTGATGATCTCGACCACGTTATTTTCTTTGCTGCGTTTTCCCCTTTGCTTTGCCACTTTTCAATACAGCATAGTACGCAGCAATCAAATGGGATCCAAAAAAGTAGGAGTTGAGAGATCGGTGATGGTTTTAGTGTTTAACTATTGCTCCTGGTGGGTGGAAAATCAATAGTATTAAACATCAAGCATTTGAACTTTGTCAAATTGAGCAGTGTGTAAGGCAGAGAATAAACTTTCATTATTTTGCCACATTGAGGATAAAACTTGCACAACAATACCACGTTGCTCTCTTGGGTCTGTCATGGGAAGGTCTGACTTGGTCTGCAGGCTCAGTAAGAGGATCCCATGTGCAACAGGAGCGTTAGCTCACTGGTGGCAGCCCAGCACTGCAGTCGTGTTGGTGTCTGGCAGTTTGTGTATATATCTTAAAATATCCTCATCTTCGCATACAGCGGCACTGCATGAGAAGTAGTTCACTGAATTTACTTCTAACAGTGTTTTGGTTTCACTCTGAAATGCTCCCACACACAATTTTATGGGTATGTCTGTCTTCCAGCTAAGCAGAATTGTAACTACAGAATTCCCCTCTCCCGTTACTTCTGCCCAGTGGAGGAGGACAGCGTATATACAGCAGGATCTCTTTTATGTCAATATGTAGGTGGAAGTGCCTGCAGCTAGATACAGATTCTGTGAGGAAACTTGAGCAATAAAATTACTTCATGCTTTTACCTGTCCTGGTATTCAACAAAGATATTCCTGCAGCTGTGAAGTGACTGCTCCAGCAATGCTTCCTTCGGTGGCATAGTAGTCAGAGAGGTGTTTAGTAGCGCAAAAAGGAATCATGTGCTTCAGTTGTCACTTTCTAATCTGATGAATTTTCTGCGCTCCTTTATGGCAGCACATGGCCGTGCTATTTTTTCACCTTCTGTTTACTGTTAGAAGGATAATTGGAGGTCGTTAATACTGGAGTTCTGGCTTTGAGAATTTACTTGGGTGGTAGCACCTTCTAATTTGTGGCTCCCACTTTGAAAACAGAAGCAAAACCATGAAGATGAACAGCCAAACAGCTTGTTTCTTGGAGGAGTGCTCTGAGATGTTCAAGATCTATTCTGTGTCTTACTGAAATTGTTAGTCAAGTAATAAACTGTTGTTTTGTATAGTCACCTGGAGTGAAATTCAGTCTTGTGTAGAAACGTGCTGCTTTGCTTGCAAGTAGGACTAAACAGTGCTAGTTTAAGTGGTCGGTGGAATTTCTACTAAACCCATGTTTAAAAGTAGATGATGTCAAGTGTTTTTATTTCTGTCAAAAGACAAAAGTCAGAAAATGTAGCCATCGGTGTTCACCACTGTATTAAAACATACAGAAATCCGCCTCTGAAGGGAGGCAGATGTCAATCTGGATGAAACCCGATGCTCACAGACCTATCTGTTGTTAAAGGAAATTATTTTCCAGGCTGCTTGAAGTGTAGTGTACAGTCATAACTACTTGGCTATCTTCTGCACTGACTACAGGGCTGCAAAAAAAAAACCTTCCACGAGAATGAATCAGTCTTGGAGAACCTGCTTAGTTATCGACTCTTATACCTAGCTCTTTTCCCTTTGAATCACCTCTAGCAGTAACATTACAATGTTTACCACAGACGTTCACATACATTTCTATAAGTTCCTGGGCTAGTGCTCAAATGCTTATTTCTAGTGAAGCTTTAAAGCAATTACATTGTTTAGAAGTTTCTGAGGTGTCTATTGTTTGTTGAATGGCTACAGACGATAGACTCTTCTTAAAGAACAAAACACTCTTCAAAATAGATTTTTAGAGAAGACTGTGGCCAATTCAGGAGGGGGAAGAAGAGGAGAAATCAGTTGCCTTCTGCGCGTGAACCTTTCTTTGAGTAGGAGGGGTGTCCGATACCCATGCCAGTGTATGATTCATGTCGGCTGGGCTGCCTTTTGTTGTGCAGACAGTCCGATAGCCAGATGCTAACGAAGCAAGGCTGTGAGCTGCCCAGGCTCTGTCATGGGCAGTGAAAGACAAGACAGATTGCCTGGATTACTTGGGAAATCTCTTGATGGAAGCAGCAGGTTGTTTGCAGAACTTCATTATATTTACTTAAAGAAAGGCAGAACTGCCAGTCTGATGTGTATGCATGTAGGTATCCCTTAAACATAGTACAACTTCATAAAATACACAAAATTGGACTTTCTCTGCACTGCTCCTGTGCTCCAGCTGCCTGCTTGGTGATGGGTGCGTGCAAGCAGAAGAATGCTCCTCTTTGCTGCTGGTTTTCCTACCTGCCTGCTAAGCAGATGACTAGAAGAAGGTGAAGCCATTTCATTAGCTCCTAAAAACGCTGCCTGGGATATCCCATGCTTGTATGCTTGAGTGGTTATAGATTCCTAGTCACTTCGGCTTGCGTCTGCATGACTTTTGTCCTGGTCTTTGTAGGTTATAACTTATCCCAAAGGCATCGGTATGAAATAGTGTGAGCTCTTTTTCACCACTTCAAGGCCGTTTACAGCTGTGCCTGGAAGCTGCTACTGACCATAGGGTAACGAGATCTAGTGATTCACCGGTTGTCTAAATGTTATGTAGGTGGATTAACAGTGATGTGGGGGACAAAGCTCTGTGAGGGCAGGAGATTTCTGGGACAATAACATTTCATCAGAAGGCAGCCTGCCTCTGTGCTGAGACCAGGTACAGTTACTGTAAGCAGCCCGTGTAACTGAAACAGATGAGCCACCTGCGCAGTGCCGGTAAACAAAAAGAATTCACAGAGAAAGGCTGCCTGCATGGGAGAAATAGTAATTGCAGCCGTTTACACTGTCGTCCAGATAAAAGAGTTAGCACCTGACTGCTGACACATAGCGAGTTGAAAATGCTTTACTTTTGGACTGTGTCTTCAAATGGGAAAAGGATCCTACCACGGGATTTGGGAAGTTCATATTATTTATTTTTTTCTTCAGACTAATTCCTTTGCTTTCCCGATTATGCAATCTTTCTAAAGGTTTAACATCTAAAATATCAGATTTTTGTAAACTTAGTTGACTTCATATGGTGCAAATCCTGACTTTGGTGTTTATTGTAGAACTTGTCAAATCGAAGAAGCATTTACAGGTTCTCCACAGTGATTTTCCTCAATAAAGCAACTTCTAAATGATATACAGAGCACAAACAATTGGAGGACGAATAACATCTTTTCTGTATGTTAAAGTATTTGAATAATATTGACTTTTTCTTTAAACTGGAATTATTTCTAAATACTTTGTTTCTGTGAGAGTTGACAAGGCAAAGTTTGAGGTTTAGTTTCTAACAGAGTTAACTTAATAACATTTGAAATAACCTTATGTGAAATTGAGTTGTAAAGTAAGGGAAAAGTGTATCAAGAAGGCAGTGAGAAGAATTTGTAACTCCTTTTAGAAAGAAGAACAAAATGTGTCAGATTTTCCTTACTTTCCCAAGATAAAAATATATAACTAAGCAAAATAACAGCGACAACAACAAAAAAAGCAAACGAATGAAAAACTAAAAATCAGCAGATAGTTTTGTCTGTAGTGTTACCTTTTGCCAATTTTAAGTGCATTACTTCCAGCCCCCGATCTATAAAGAAGGATTTTGTCTCATTATTTTCATCTGTAATGCTATTTACTCTTACATGTTTTGCTTGATGATAGATGCTTCCTGAAAAGGTGATAAGATTCTTTCACGCATGTTAGTGTTTCTAGATATTGACTTGAGCGTGATTAAAGCAGAATTCAACACCTGGAGTTAAATTACAACTCCAGTCTCAGTGAGCTCTGGGTCATAACTTGAACAGTGCTGTCTGACTTCTATATGCTTCCCGTTCATAAAGCATTTCCACGTGGAATTCGCCCATCTACAGAACAAGCACTGTTAAATGGTGGCGGTAAGAATGTTTGTACTCCCATTTATATATACGTGCACATATTTGAATTTCTCTTGAATGCTGACTGATCTTTCCCATGGGTAATGAGATGTATCCCCCTTCTGAAGTCTTCCGCAAACCATTTGATCCTTATGACGCTTCTATGTTTCTACTATGCTATTAGTTTAAGAGCTTACGATCTTATGTGTACCTTAAATCTCTTAAGGAAGCTGCCACTTTTTTAAGCCAAATTCAGTGATTTCTGCCTATCCCAAACTTAATCCTGACCTCTGCCAACATAAATTTGTTCTAGACCTGTAGCCTTTTCAGCGCTGCAATATAAATCTAGCTTGTAGGTTGTTAGATTCTGTGATTTTTAGCATTATTGGCATCCTAAGCTGTATAGCCAAAAACTTGGTAACTACTTCTTGCAAGGGACATAATCCACATCCTACTGATTAATAGCCTTCCTCCTGGTCTCTCAGCAATTCTAAAATTTATTTGCAGATATGTCTGAAATACAAAACAAAAAACACATGGTATATATTACTTAAGCACATCGGTCATTTAAGTAACTCTTCATTCTTAGTTCCAAACGTACATGCTGTGGGTTAGAACAGACAAGTCTTACTTCAGCAGCAAGCTTGAAGGCTTCCATCTCTGATAAATGTTGAAATGATTACTGTGGCCCTTCGTTATCTTCTGAGAAGAAAACCTTAGATTGTCCTTAGCAGAAATGGTCGCTTGACTGTATTGTCTCTTGGAGGATTTATTCTGATTCAAGGAAAGATGGCTCCAATTTCTGATAGCAGGGAGGAAAAGGCGAACGTACGGGGAAATATGCAGGAGTGCAAATCGAGAGTGAAGAACAGTGGCTGTGAGCAAAGTTAAAGAATGTCCGAAGTGCAGAGAGACTTAGAAGCAGAGATAATGGTTGGAGGGGAATGAGTCAAAAATAAGAGATGTCGGAAAGAGTGTAATGAACAGAAATCAAGAGTTACGGGGCAACTTGAAAAATAATCAGTGTTGGAAAGCTCACTGAATCCTGGGAGAAGATACCTTAACTGGAGAGTGGGATTTGTTCAAATACGTGCATTAGTGTTGAACTGTTCTTTTTCCCCAAAAATACCTGAAAAGTCCAAATGAGGAAGGGCACCTGTGCTTGGAGAAAGAATGGCAGGGGAGGAGTGAGGGAGGGGGGAAGGGTGGAAAAATTATATGTGTGTGTATATGTATATATATACACACAATTTTAGATCTGCTTCAGTGGTGCTGCCCAACAAAGAATCCAACTTAATTATCAGTCTGCATTACAAGATTTTGTGACTCTCAAGCTTCGGAAGGGAATGCTTTTAATCTTCAGTTTTCTAAAATACTATCTGAGCGAAGAGCCGGTCCAAATATACAAATGTGTGCATAGATGCATCTCTCTCGTCTGCCTTCGGGTGATTCGCTTCACCTCTTCTCCGTTTTTTACCCCTTGCAAGTGCATTAATAAGTCAGTAGTGTTTGTATCTCATGGTTGCTTGTTCCGTTTCTCTGTCAGTTCTAAATCAGATAGCCGATCTAGAAAATATCTTCTCTGACCTCTTATTTTTTTCCCTCTCCTTCCTTTGACAGGGAGCTTATTGCCATTTTTTATCTCGATCCCTAAACAGCCTCCCAGCTTGCCACTTTCTGTCAACAAAGAAACAAGCGGTCTCTTTTATCTGGTTTGCCTTTTATCTATTCTGAGTTAGCTCTAAGTTATGACCTAGAAAAAAACAAACCCAAAAAACAAGAGGCATCACCTAAATTCATACTTAAGTGAAAATCAGACATTACCTGAGCTAGCAGTCCATCTTCGATGCAAGCTCATCTGACAATATGTGGCTACAGCTTTAAGTGCTGTTGCTGGGAGGACAGTCGTTAACGAAATAAAAGAGCTGTTACAGAATCTTTGCCGGGCAAGCGATGGCTCATTTGTTAACAGGTGTCAAACAATGAACAGAAAAATCTATAATGATTAATACCTATTACTTAGTGTACTTGCTGTATACAACTTTAGCCTCTAGAATGTGACCCCGGCAGGTGAGAATTACGCTGTAGTACAACAGTATAGAAGGATGCAGTTATTACAGTAAAATCACTTCAATTAATGGGCATGTGTTAAAAGGACTCAATCCTACAAGGTGTTGCAAATACCTGTAAGCCTCAGTGGAAAGCTGGGGGTTTTCTCTCTTTGCAGGATTGGTCATTTTAGCTCCCGTACGGCAATCCCAGAAATTCGGAACTTGAAAGTTTCTGTTTCTGCTCGGAATCAAACAATAAGAATTGTTATTTTTACCTTCATCCGGATTTTCTCCTACTTCCTTAACAAAGTTGTTCTCCGTTGCTTAATTGGCACTAACAAAGCAACCGCCTTTGCTAAGTAAGAAAGCCATCTACAGCAGTTAAAGCTTCTGCTCCTTCCCAAAATAAAACCCTCTGAGCATCCCATGGAATCGTGCCGATGACACTCTTACTCTGCAGCGTCTGTACACGTTTCAAGCGCACAGTTCTAGAATCATCTCATATAAGTAATAATTAATCACTAAAGGTACTTGCTCATTTTAATGTACACCTTTCTTAAAACCGTCACTGATTTTGAGGCTTCAGTATCGTTCTACATGAAGGATTTTAAATGTATTCTATGGCCTTTTGTTTTAGCAAATAATTACGTAGCACTAACCTACCATTAATGATGACTTAATCGCTAAACCTATGTTTGTAGTGTGCAAAGAACTAAGATTTGAGATGGTGAAACATCATCAAAACAGGAAAGCAAGTGGCTCAAAGCAAAGACGTCTCATTAGATAAAACAAGGAAAATGTCTGAGAGACTTTCTTGTGAACGAAGATTGGGATTGCTGCATTGTTTTGTCAGCTCAAAGTTGCATGGAATTATCCAGTAGAAGTTATGTTGACTTTTATCAATTTGGATGCAGTTCCTAGCTGCAAGACTCTGCCGGCATACAGATGAAGGTATCTGGGCATATTGGTATGCTGAATCGTAAACTGACTATTCCCAATCCACCTAAACGTAAGGCTCCAGAACAACCTGCAGAAAGTGAGAAATATTTGCAATTGGTTGCTGTCTGGATATTACAGTTGAGTTGTTCCTTGCTTATTATCAGTTAATTAATAGATGTCCTGGTATTTCCAGTTGGTAAATAGTGGGGGGAAAAACAACCCAACTCTTCATCACTTACCAATAGTTTTGGATGAGTTCTATCTTTTTGGTAATTATCAGGAAAGAATGAATATGTAAACTTTCCGGTTCTTGTTTCATTTTGAACAATAATCCTTTTTTTAGTAACTTCATGTAAAATGACAATAATGAAGGATGCTATTTCTTTCAATAGCAAAACAGTTTTCTGAGTCTGAGTTACAGAGTTTTTCTCGTGTCATTAACATTGCCTCAAATATGAACATCCACCCAAAAGCCCAGAGGCAAATTTTACCTTCCTTAGTTGTAGATTCTCAGAGAAATGACTGTAGTCAGTGGAGCTCTACAGATTTACTGCAAAATTTGTACTGTAAGTGGCGGAGCACCTGACACAAATGCAAATCTGGTAAAGAAGCTAGAAATACAGATTCCTCCTTTTAATGTTGCTGTACCACTTGCCTTTTTGTGTAGGAAACTTTAGGAGAAATTTAATGCGGATTATCTTATGTTCATTCTAGTTCTACTGCTATTCTTGGGGTTCTACTAAAAACTAAAATGGATTAAATTGATCTCTTAAATATTTACTCTTAATCTAGTCTACAGACTTCAACTGATGTGACGTCAGGTTAAAATATGCAAAGTACTTTGTTATATTTTAAATTATTCTTCGATCAGTGTCTGCATTTTAAGTTACAATTTCATACCTAACGACACTAAACACATGGTAAACTTGGCCAGTGATAACTTCCTCTGGAACATTTACTTGAAACTGTTCATGTTAACTTCTCTTTGCTAAGCTATACTATGAATCTGTGGAAGTCCTTCTGCTCTTCCTTTTCCGCTTGATTTGTGAAATGAGAAAATCTACTTTTTCCAAAAATAACGCTAAGTTTTTGTTTGTAGAAACATACGTACAGTGATTTCAGAAAGTACTGGCTAGGTTACTGTGTCATCATACACGTATTCTGACTTTCATTCTAAAGTCACCTGACTTCAGTGGGAGAAGGACTGAGCAATGACGGACATCTAAGCTTTTGGAATTTGAGGGAAAAATGCTGAGAGTCGAAGCCTTAAGCAGTAGTATCGTAGATCTGTAAATGAACCGTGTATCGTTACAGTTTTCGAAAGTCTGATGCAAAAAAAAAGCTGCCTTTTAAATTGAAGTCAAAACTTAATAGATTTTTCCTTTTTTATTTGTATTTTTTATTTAACACTATAGTTGTTACAGTCAGCAGTGTGCTGCTGGCGAGCATTTATCTGAACTAATGATTATGAAGAGCATGAAGAATGATAATTTTCATTTAGCCTACAGGCATCTAATGACCAAGATATCAGCATATAAATGCAGCTTTTATATCTTTTTACAAGGTAAAGAACAAAACACATTTTACAGCACAAACAAAAATGCTCCATTGACTAGTGCTGCTTATTGGTAATTTTAGGCTTGGCTTTTGACATTCCCCATATTTAATCATTTTCTCTCCCTTACTTCTAGAACCAATGTATAAGCTGCAATTTGCAACTCAAGACCACTAGCAATTTTTTTCTTTAGTTGTTTTTGTTTAAGTTGGCGGGGAAGAGAAGAAAAGTAAAATTTATCCTTTGAGTATGTATTTTTTGTGAGAAATAAGATTTTTAAGACAAAGACCGTGTATGTGCAACTACAAGGTCATCATCATTATTTAAGTGACAAAGTAAGGTAGCACTTGATTCCGTTACTGCCAATACCAAAAACTTCTGAAATTCCGTAAATATTTTACAGTATGTGTGGCATCTGCCTGGGTGTAGGTCTTCCGAGGAAACACATCTTGGGTCATAAATGACTGACTCTTACCCATATTCCCTTATGTTTACATTATTTGTCATTTGTGTTCTGACAGTTGCATAACACTGAGTGGAAATGCTGATGTCCCTCGAGTCTCTTGATGAGATGTATGCACTCAGTTGTTGAACTGATCATGTTATTAGTTTGGGATGTGATGTCTAACTTCTTTAAGTTTGTGCAAAAATGGGGTAATAATGCTAGCATGCGTCTCCAGAGTACTACCAGAATGAAATAAATACATCTTTAGGCTAAAGAGTGCTACATTCTGCTTTCATTAAGACATGCTAGTCTAACAAAACGAGAGGAAGATGTTCCAGTTTCACACTGATGCTTAGGCAGAAATGAACGCTGTTCCATCAGTGGATCTCATTTTGTTTTTTTTTTTTTCTATGGTTGTGCTCTAGAGCCCAGGTGTAATATTTTTCGTTTTTCTGTAAGTCAGTAGCAGTTTTTCTGGGTGTTTCTTCTTTTTACAGTGTTGTCTAGAGCTCTGCTTGTCACATCATAGCAATAAAATCTCACTCATCTCTAGATTATCATGTTAGTGCGTGGGTTTCAGGGTCATTTTTGCCTTAGCGTCCCCGGCACCCAACTCTTCCAGAAACTGTGGGTTTGGTTAACAGACAAAATTACATTTTGTCTGTTAGAACTGCCTGCTTGTTACTATAGGTGAGAAATATCAGACGCTAGTGGCAAAGGAACGTTGCATAGATGGTTAAGGAAGTTCCAGTGGGACAACTCAGTTGGTCTGAGTCTGTATTTTAGAAGAGAACCTCAGTACCAAACTACAAACAGTTGTATGTCATTATAATTATAGTTCTGCTAAAGCATCTTACTGCTAAGTTGCTATTTAAACAATAATGTGTGAAATGAGCTTGTGGATGAGGTCTGCCAAAGAACAGGTTGCGTTGAGTCTCTGTACTTCGTTATGAGGGCAGGACTTGGTCTCCTTCTTAACAGTCCATCCTTGTTCTTCTTATTAAGCTTGATTAAAACTTTTCCCCTTGTTTTGAAAGCTTCCTGGAAGATTAAATAAAATTATGTACTATACTTGGAAAAAAAGTCAGGCAATATACTGCCAAACCCCAGAATAATGCTCTTTCACTGTGTTCTTTGTGGCTGTTTTCCTCCAGTGCTCATGCAGGAGGTGTTTTCTGTGTTTGGGGAGGAAAAAAATAGGATCTCTTGGTAAGGACATCATGATTTATGTCAGCGGGTAGCATTTGGGCAGGCGTGAGTCTTTATTTTTAAGTTAGCTTTACACCAAATGTTGCCTACTGCAGATTTAAAAAATGGTGAAATGGTACGTAGCATTCCTTCAGTGAATCTGCTGATCGTGTCTGGTAATGTCAGCAATGACTTGTGCCTCCTTCTCGGCTATTTAGCTTTCCTTGAAAACATAGTAGACTGTCTTTCTTAAACTGATGTTGCACGTATTTGCTAGCATTCGGTGAGAAGTTTGTGGCAAAGCAGGCAGGAGGGTGGTCAGCAAAATGAAGAGACAACGTGCACTGAAGAGAGCGTGGACTGGAAAGCCCTGAATATCAGTAGAAGATGATGAACTTTCTTCAGAGTAGTTCTAGCGTGCAGTCTGTGTGAATTGCAAAGCCCGTAAAGAGTTAAAAGTGTTTGTTTCACAGGAAATTGGAAGAAATTTATGTGCGCAAGTGAAACTGAAAGGTCGAATGTGTGACTCATCTCTATTGACAGATGGAATGAGCATAACATAAGAAGACAGTGACTAGAAAACAAGCAGGTTGTGTGAAAGTATTTTTAGAGACTAATTTCTACCCAGCTGTGTCTTCTATGAATGGAAGAAGTTTGTCAAAGTTACCTACAAGTTGCCTAATAGCTACCTAGTGAAAATTAATTGCCCCGATATGATTTACATGCACACTTAATCCTTTGGGATGGAAACAGAATTAACATTTTAATGAATTCTACCTGAGGTTTAAAAACTGTAGGAAAACAAGACTTAAGAGAAAATGCAAGTTTTTATTTGTGATCCTTAACTTTTAAATACTCACTCTAGTTCGGCTCTCCTGTTGACTCTCACTTCTGTGCTCTTTTCCCCTCTCAACCCATGCCCTCTTCAGCTTAAAATATCAGAATATACCCAACTCGCTTGTTATGTAATTATGAATCACACCCTCACTGGCTTAAACTTTTCTAAGTCTTTATATCATCTCTTTTTATATTGTTTGAATTGAGATTTAGCTTCTCAGCTATGAGTACTGCACTGTGGGATTTTTAGGAAGTTGCACTGACAAAATTGTAGATGTAATTTCCTTAGGAATATGGGGATAAAGAGTTAGAATGCTTTATAGGATGCGTTCATTTTGTTCAGCAACTAAAGAAGTATAGAAGCCCATGCTATGTGGTATTTAGTAACCACAGAATCTTCAGCAAAAAACAGATACAAGCCACATAGTAAAGTACATATGAATGCTTGCTTGCCTGTTAGGAAGAGCAGCTTGGACATATAAAGCAATATAGCACATGGCCTTTAAAGTACTCAAGGCAATTAATATAAGATTAATTTCTGAGGCAACAAACTCAAATTTTAAGAACTGCAATTTGTCCCGCAGCTGCCTGGATATACTTCTGTGGCTATATGATCACAATCAAATATATCTGAAAAATTATATTCTATTAATGAGTGAAAACCTCATGATATAAGTTAACGCTGCATTTTCTGAGCCTCTGCTCCGATCTAGGTGAAAAGATACGGGGGAAGAACTCCAGATCTCTAGGAACCTGACTGCAGAACATTGTGAGGGTATGACAGAGGCTTTGTGCCCACCCCCTCAGCTTTCTAGACGTTCTCAATATGAGTTAGACTCCGGTTAGTTACTCTATGTATTTTATATATCTATCTGCATAATGATGTTATGGGATCTCTATAGATAGAAGGAACTGCTTGCGTGCTGCACATTGTCAAGAAGGTTCTCATATGAGTTAGGAGAGCAGGATGGAACAATTAAGATATCTGATGTTCTCTTTTACTAGAAAAGAAATCTGCTGTAAATTATACTGTCATATGAAATCACTGAATAACGGCATAAGTAAGGGTATGGATAAATCCTTCTGTTAGCATGGCATATTGTGGCAATTACTGTATTCACAGCACAATTCTGTTACGATGTAGGAGCTATGAAGGTGAAGAGAGTAACTTGTTCGTTAGAGCGGGCGGCAAGGAGCAATGGTAAAACTGTACTGCAGAAGCAGAATATCTTTTTGAAGTAGGCACATGTATATAGTGTATTGCTTACATCCAGCATATTTGTTATTAGTCTACTCCCTTTAACCAAAAAGTAAAGGAGTCTTATGTGAGTAATCCTGTATCATTCCTACAGGAATTATGTATTGGTGGAAATCCTTGATATTAAAACGAAGTATCGAGTGATACAAATTAAATGATGGTGGTAATGGAGCAAATTTTATAACTCTGACTGATGGGAATAAAACAGCGAGTATATTAATTGAGATGTTAAGCAGGATTTGACTTCCTCTTGCCCAGTACTGCTTATCATTGCCTCTTTTGTTTTAAATTATTGCTCTCTCAGCACTTTGAAAATTCAGTGTATTCACTTGCATTCTAACGAAAGTGTTTTCTCAGCTTTCTTTGAAAAATCTGTTGGAGAATACTGTTTCACATTACAAATATAAACTGGGATCTAAAATACCATGTACAACCAGAACTTGCTTTAAGTATAGGAAGAAGCAGGCAGGTTACTGTAAATGGAAAAACTGCAGTAGTGGGTGCCTAAGATGTGGGGTTTTTTTGCTTTTATTTTTTCTTTTTAAAAAGAAGGGAATGTTCCAGCTGCTGCCAGTAAATGGTAGAATACGCACCCTAACTTGATGCCTCAGGAGTGGAGCATTCCGATATTTGCTACGAGTCAGTGCTATTCCTCTACTGGAGGGGGATTTATGCTGATTCGTGCCATTGATGGGGGGCAGACTGTTCAAGCTAGTACAGTGTACCCCTTTTTCCTCCACTTTTGTATAATCAGCAGTGATGTACACAGGAAAGAGCCTCTGTCTGTGGTATAATTTTCCATAATCTGCCAATACTTTCAGTGGTATTTCAAAATCGCGTCTGCGTGAAGAGTAGCGCAATTTAAAATCCTCCATTTGTTTCAAAGTCATTGAGCAACAAGTGGCTGCAAAACACTCGAAGTAGTTCTTGGCCCTGTGACAAAATGTCTCAGTCCTATAGCGAATGGAAAATTTGCAGGTCATTACTAAGTTGCTTGCTCTTAGTGATGCGTAAACACAAGATAGTTCTTGAACGAGCAAGAAGAAAATAAATGAGGATAACCTTGCAGATGTCTGAATTTAGGAGAACCTGTGGCTGGGAGAAAATCTTGATTATTTCACCGATAATAAATTCTCTCCAAATCTATTTCTTGTTTGCTTTAGATTCTTATTCACTTGTACAAAATTTGGAAAACCGTTCTTCATATATGTACCTCTAGATGTTCATACCTCTTCTATGTCTTTAGAGTCTGTATTGGAGGACATATGTCTTATACTAAAGCCACAGCTAGTAGGGCAGTTATTATCGAGCTTCATCACTGCCTAGCAGGACAGGAACTAATCTGCCGCATTTCGGTTCTGGTTCTACTTTTAGTGAAGACGGCAGCCGTACTTCCCGGCTGACTTGGGACTGTGTCTTCTTTTCAAAGCCAAGTCTTCTGCAGGTAAACTTGTGCAATTTCTGCGTGTGCCTTTGAGTTGAAAAGCAAATAAATACATTATTTGAGGAGGAATAGAATCATTGGTTGAAAAGCCTTATGTACAAGGAAACCTAATTAAAGTCTCAACTTTGGGTCATACCTGTGTTGAGATATGATTGTTGAAGTGGAAAAGGAGGAAACTGAGGTGAATGAATTTTAACCCCATCTGCGCTGACCTAAATTAAGTAACCGACAAAAGTAAACACAGGTTCATACAGCCGTATGCATGGATGCTGACAAAGCTGGCTGTCTTACAGTAGTCATCTTTCAGATCTTTGTAGAATTCTTCTTTCCCATTTTCACCCTTTTCTTCCCGCTCTGATGCATTACACTGTTAAGCAAAAACAAAAGTACTCTTCTGGCTAAAAGTCTGGTAATAGTCTTGTGTGCATGCCAGGAAACATACACAGCATTGCAGGTTTTTGGAAACAGCTGTAGAAATACTGTAATTAAATTTTAATAGGTGCTCTCACTTTGTACAATGACTTGTCTTCAGTATTCCATTATAGGTATTGAAAACTTCACAATCAGAGTATTATTACACAGGTAACACAAGCTCCCACACATTCCTTTGGGAATTTTTAGACTGCTGCAACTGCTATAAAAGCAGAAAAGGAAAAAGTCTTTCTCGAAAGGTTGTACAGAGAAATTGATGGAATTTGTATCCAGTTAAAAGGGTAGCCAAGCATGCTTGTGTAAATCGACACGGCCATATATAAAGGTACCCTCGCTACTTAGATAAAGGTCACAGGTGCACAGGTTGCATTCCCTGCAAGTGCAATCGTGTTGATTGCTTTTTTCCCTTGCTTATCAAAGATGACGGTACAATGTGCGGATGGACATCATAACGCTGGAGATTTTTGTGTCTAATTAGTTTGTTTATGCTTTTCCGAGGGGCTTACCAGCTGTTGGTGTAGGAGTAGCACCGTGTGTTAATAATATTTATCTTTTAACCTCTGTTGCTGCCTTCAGTGAATTCAATGTGAATGTCTTCTTGGCTGTACACACGACAGCATTTTTGGAAAATGTGTTGGGCAGCAGGGCTGGGAGAGAAGAGCCTACATGTCCAACATCAAATTGTCTAATTTGAGTTGACATGGCATTGAAGAGGGCTGTAATCCTCTCGTAAGTTTTTTGTTTGTTCGTTTTTTTGGAACACTTTTTCCTAATGTGCCTGTTAGAATAACCACTGGCATTTGTAGGCCCAGTGAGTTAGTAGGTCAAGATGTGTGTCAGAAAACCTGCCCGGATGTGTTGACGTAGTAAATCAGCTTAGCTTTTGATCTTGTTGTTACTTGGTAGGCTGGAATTTGCATACCTTACATCACATGACAAAGCTCAGCACTTGAAGAGAAGAACATTTTGAATCAGGAGGTGGGCAACGGGAAGGGAAGGGGGCACTGAGAAAGACAGGCATCACGTTGTTCTCTACGGACTGTGAGTATGCACTACGAATACGTTAATCTCCTCAATTTATTAGCCCTTACCATTGGTATATGCCTGCTATGCACTTAACATCCTAGGAAAAATAGCAGAATTGTTAGTAGTATAAAAGGGAGATGAGTTTATTCCAAAGTTGCGTTACTGTAATTAGTGATGGCTTTGTAGGTAAATGAACATTTTTATTATCTAAGTAGTTCCAAATAGAATAATAGAATGGCTTGAGTTGGAAGGGAACTTAAAAGCTACCGAGTTCCAACCCCCCCGCCACAGCCTGGGTTGCCAACCATTGGAGCAGGAATGAGGTCAGGTTACTCAGGGCCCCATCTAACCTGGCTCTGAATGACAATCCCCTCCCTCTCCCTGCCCACCTTTCAAGCCTGTCCAGGTTCCTCTGGATGGCATCCCTTTCATCTGTGGCGTCAGCTGCACTGCTCGGGTTGATGCCGTGAGCCATCTTGCTGAGGGTACACTCAATCCCACTGTCTGTGTCGTTGATGAAGATGTTAAAGAGCACTGGTCCCAAGATGGACCCCTGGGGGTCACTTGTGATTGGTCTCCACCTGAACACAGAACTGTTGACAACAATGCTGTGGCTACAACCGTCCAACCAATTCTTTATCCACTGAATAGTCCATCCTTCAAATCTAGATCTCTCCAATTTAGAGATAAGGATGTTGTGCGGGACTATGGTAGATGACATCAGTTGCTCTTCCTTTGTCCACTGATGCAGTAACTCCATTATAGAAGGCCACTGGCTTGGTCGCTCACGATCTGCTGTGCTGGCTGTCTCAAATCCTCTCGTCATCTTCCATGTGCATTAGCATAGCTTCCTAGAGGTTCTTCTCGATGATCTTCCCAGGCACAGAGATGAGACTCACTGGCCTCTAGTTCCCCACATCTTCCTTTCTCCCTTCCTTAAAAAATGGGAGTGATGTTTCCCTTTTTCCAGTCACTGGAGATTTTGCCTGGCAGCCATGACTTCAAATATGATGGAGAATGGCTTGGCAACCCCAACGGCCAGTTCCCTCAGGACCTTGTGGTGTACATCATCCAGCTCGATTAACTTGTACATATTCAGCCTCATGAGGTAGCGTTGCTCTTCTCTGTGTGCCCAGATGGCATCCCTGTATTCTTCTCAGACCATGTTTCCCTGCTTCCGCTGTCTCTATGTTTTCTTCTTTTCTCTCAGTTTGACCAGCAGGTCCTTGCTTAGCCATGCTGATTTCCTGCCTCCTCTGCCTGATTTCTTATGCTGGGGGACAGAGAGCCCTTGTGCATATCCAGCAGAAGAGAATAAAACAAACAGAGCTAATAGCTCTTAATGTTGTGAATCCAAGCTTCAGAACCAGTACTAATTGTTGACATCATGTGCACAAAAGCAGTTATCCTGAACCATCCTAGCAGTGGTTACTTAATGCTTCAACATCTTTTAGACATTAAAAGATGCCTGAAGAAACTTGAAGGATTTCTTTCTTATCGTGGTTCAGAACACGGCTGAGAGAAGCAAGAAACAATAGGAAGAAATGACTAAATATAAATGTTGTGATTCAAGATCCTGCTGAAAGGTTCAGTTCCAGCTAAATAGTAGGCTAATCATTTTACTGTATGACCTGACCATAAAGCTTGTAGCTACTAGTCTGCTAGCTTGTAGTTGTGCAGTGTTCTGCAGCGTACCACTATCAATGACACTTCTGCTAGCTCGTTATTTATTCCTCATACTACGACAAAACATGAAATCCAAGCACATGTGTTGTATTTACTGAGTGTAGCTGAAATAATAACCCACAGTTTATTCACCTATGAGCTGGAGACCTCCTTTGCTTTTAATATTAGACACGGAAAGAAATTAATTTTATCTAAAATCATTGTGCACGTTAAGTGAATGAAAACAGACATCAGTGGTTTCTCATAACATCCAAAGTCCCTTAATTGCAGCAGTAGCATGCTGTTTGCCTAATAATTCTGTGAGCCTGTTTTTTTTGTTTTGTATTCTTTTTCCTTATTTAAGTGAACGTACTCATTTTAACTGAAAAGGCCAAGTGACTAATGAGTAATGACATGGAGAAATAGCAAAGTTGATCATTCTGCTGGATGAACGATCTATTTTTTTCTGCTTATGTTCTAATATTCAAGGGAGACTAAGAAATGCACATAGTTCACTGCTGATAATGAGAGTTTCACAGATAAGAACATGATAGAAAATAAGCTGTCTGATAAACAACAATGAAAAATACAAATGTAAAAGTGCATTTATTAATAGGCCATACAGCCTGAAACTAGCTGGTTAGGAAAAGTACTACATTGTTGATAGTAATAAGGGCAAAGAAGCACAGGAGGAAACATCCCTGTGGCTTAATCGATGATCAGCATAAGAACATAACTCAAAAATTGTTTAGAATTGTGCCAAATGAGGAATAACTGACTTCAAGAGCTTGCTTATCTTTTTACCGGCTTCACACTCTGGTTGCCCCCAGTGACAAAAGTACTCATAGAACACTTAGAAGCAGTCTCTCACAAAATGGTCTGTTGTGTGTTGTTGTTGTTCTTGTTGGTTTTTTACCTATTTGCATTTCCCTCTATTCACTGGAGGATCACAGATGCCCTTAGAGGGCAAATCTGTGTTACGCTGGTCAGTCTCTGTTTTGTTAGTATCAACAGATAAGAAAACCAAGAACAAGTAATGCGGTATTGTTTACATGGAATTGCACTTGCACACTGCAAGAATTGCACTTGCACACTGCAAGGCACAAATGACACTTGGTCAGTAACAGTGTTTTTTCCTGTAGTAGAACAACACAGGTATAGGGTGAAGTTCCTTTTGCCCCTGAGGCCACAGATGTTCAGCAGAATTCTTTCTGTTGAGGGTGAGCCGTATCAGGATGGCCCCAGTCTGCACTGTCCGCAGCTCCATCGTAGTCTGTTTTAGGGAAGGAATCGTTGAGGTGGGGTGGAAAAGGGATTACCGGAACATCAGAAGTGCTGTGTTGGTGCTATGAGGTGCCCCAAATCTTAGTTGCCTGTGACTGCTCTAAATCACACCGAGCAGATATTCCTGAGAATTGCAGGTCCAGGATTAATTTCTGTATGCATTGTACACCACTTCCGAGGACATACTAATTTGAGCTCTGAGTCAGGAAACGGTTCATTCCGTGGAATTTTCCTGGCTACTTCTAGCCGTGTGACTAAACATCCCTGATGCTCAGAAGGGTTATTTTTTTTTTTTTTCAGAGATCCTAAAAGCAAGCCTGAAGTCCATCTTCTAGAAACAATTCACAATTGGGAAAGAATTTGTCTTGAGAGAACAACAAATGTGACACGTCTGTGACTGTTTAAAAGTATTGTTTCTGTAAGAATTATGTAGTTTTCCACTGAATCTGTTAAATGGAAATCCATTCAGAGAAACGAAAGTGAGAAACGGAAGAGTGGATTGTATCACCCATGGAAAGGGTGGAAGTGCAGTTCTGTTCCAGCAGCTGGTCTGTTTTCATGACTGATTTTTCCTGTTAGCAGCGTTGAAACGGAGGACGGAGCAGTGAGCATGCTACTGTGAAAGAAACAAAGCTTATCAGTAAGGACGTGACAAATACTTCTTCATACTGTGTGAAAAGGTTTTGACGTACTGCCTGTGGCTCAGCGATTGAAAGACAAAGAGAGTCTTCTGCCCGTGTTGTAAGATACAGTGGGTGACCTTGGATGTTACCTAATCCTGCTGTCCTTCAGTTTACCGCTTCTTCTGTAGTCTCTTCGATTTTCAACCTACGTATTTCCTTTTTGTTTCGAGTCAAGCAAGATTCCAATGAACGGCAGCCTCTCTTACTCTACTGAGGTATTATGCATACCCTGAAAGCCGCCTGTTCTTTGTCAGGAGTATGACAGAATTGCCTGAAAAATATCTTACGACTGTTTTTTCCTTTCAGTGTCATCACCTGTTACTGCGGCAGTTTTTCAGACATGTTAAGCATATATAGATAGATCTGTATGCTCTGTTTTCTTCTTAAAGCGTTGAATGTATGGCATAATAATTTGTTCCAAAGATAGGTTCTGGATAGTTTGAGTAAACTTTTTCTGTCTCTGTGTCACTGATTTGAAATGGAGCGCTATTGGAAATAATCGGCTGGAACGTGGGGTTTCAGGGTCATTACACGAGTGAACACCTGAAAAAATTGCACACAAGATTTGTAGTTTGCTTAATTGTGCCTCCATTGTTTCAGTCTTTGTCACTGCATACAGTGAGAATCACAGATGAGAGCAGACAGACTTCAGCTACAAATCCTGCCAGCTAGAAACTTTCAGCAAATGTGCTGTCTTCCAGTTTTAGCTGTCCAGGATCTGTTAGGTCTACCGCGTGCATCCTTCTTGGGTTGTTGGAATATAGCTGAATTTGCTCTCAAATGTCTGAAGATCTCCCAAATGAGTTTTCCATCTGCCCTTCATTCTTTCTACCTTATTAACTCTGTTAGAGAAGTGGATAATTTCCTTAGCTTGTGACTTGGGGTGATGGTCCTGGCAAGATTTTTAAGCATGTTTTTCAAGTGTTTTTTATTTTTATATAAGTCATTGGTTGTATAGGTTTCTCCAGCAGGTAAAATTGCAGTGGCTGGCATTCCCGATTAGACATGCCAGAGCATTGCTGGAAATCCAACTATATCCTAATCTGTGTGTACGTAATTGACAGGTTTGTGGTTTGGTTTTTTTATAAATACATCTCAATTGACAGATGGTTTCATTATGTTACTCTGTGACAGTCAAGAGTTCATAATGCTCAGTAATTCACTGAAGTAGGGGCATTCGCAAGTGTTTACTCTCCCTTAAGAAGTGAGGCATTCATGCTTTTCCATTGCCACAGTTTATTTTAATGTTGAGCAGAAAACATTTAATTGAGAGGAAGGCTGATCAGAGTTCAGTGAATGTTCTTTCTCCATGAAAAAAAAAGATTTTTTTTTAAATTTATTTAACTGTATGAAGGAGTTATGTGAAAGGCTGTTTTTCCACCAGGCATCCACGTGGTTGGATGCCTGGCCCTGAAGCTTTATTTCTAAAGAAATGTTGGCGTCTGGAATCTGTGAAGGGAGACTATAGGGAAAGCTGGTGAAAACAAGCCCTCCCGCTTTTCAGCAGCAATTGGACAGAATTGCAGTCATCCCAACGGCGATGCCTCTTGCCTCCTCTTGGAAGGGCAAAGCTGAATGGTGTAAGAAGAGATCTGATTGGTTTGTGTGTCTACTTCTATCAGAAAAATGGGGCTGTTACTTGTTTTCTGTTTATTTTTTTCTTAATGCTTACCTAATAAGAACACTAGATCCAATTTTTTTGACCATATGAACATTGAAAAAAAAATCTCTGCATCAGTAATACAAAAAATGGTGATTAAGGAGCGCTCATGATAGATGGAGAAGTTTGCGTTCATCTATTATGCTGTAGGCTGATGACATCGATATTTGGCCTACAATTGCAGTTGAACCGGGATGTATTGGTAGCACTAGAACTAACGAAATATCACTGGAGAGCTTTTGTGCTTAGTAAACGCAGTCTGTTTTACTCACTGTTAAAAATTCTTCTTTTATTTGGGACAGCAAGTTTCGGGTATGAGACGTTCTAGCTGAGTTGTCTGTGTTGCTAAATCACCAATAGCAAAGACTCTGAACGCAACTTTTGCTGACATATTTGTAATGATTATGCCATGATGTAGTCTGCCTCTGGACACGATGTCTGCCTGAACCACAAGGGTGCCCTGCAATCATACAAATGGAACTTTTCTACAGATGTTTATCTGAAGCACCATTTTTTTCCTGCGTGTAAGTTGTTAGGTTTTTGAAAAAGGTTTTTATTTGCTAGTGCAGCAAGTACACTAACTGCAAAAATGCACTCGAGTATAAGCTTTATATAAAACCTATTGCAAAATGATGTCTATGTCATATGGAGTTTATCTCTAATGAACTTCAACTTGATAAGGTGAATCCTACAGAGATGCATTAAATGTTCACGCTACTGAGAACAATACATGATATAAAAGAATTTGTGTTCTTATTGCATCTTCATTTTTCATTTTACGAATGGGAGATATGAGGTTAAGAGTGGAAGGAAAAAAAAGAGAGCACAAACTGTATTTTAAATAGCTGACTGCCAGGGGGCTTTCCTCCACGTAACATGAAATTGAAGACTCTCAACAATCTCATCTACTAGTTTCTCTCATTAATGTTTCTAAATTGAGCTATATGGGGTTTGCATATGCATTTAGAGAAAGCTGATGCCAGAGCTCAGAATCAAACTCTTATTCCCTGAGTTTCAGGACTGTTTCTTCCTTTAAATCTTAATTTAAATTATTTCTGTTATGTGAATGGGGGTAATAGCATACAACCAAAAATTGCAGAGTGCTAGGAGAAAACAGGGCTTACAAAGGTGTCTGGTCCCTGGAAGAGCTTCTGTGGTGAGAGTGTCTCTCTCCTGTTTTGTCCTTTGCACGATGCCCACCCACTTTATTGCTGCAGCTACTCCAGCTTGCGTGCCAAATGAATTATTAAAAGTGCAATCCAGCCCCGCTGACACCAGGAAAACTCTTTGACTTTGATGAAAGCAACACAGGTCACCCAGTGACTTAAAAACACGCAGGTGCAGGGCCAGTACCGAAAAGAGAGTGGACCTGTGTGTAAAGATAGGTTTGCATTGTAAAATATGCATGAAACAGTTTCCGTTGCTGTGGCTAAAGCTGGAAAGTTAAAAACAGATGTCTTTCTACTAAAACATCAGAATAAAACCCCGAATCTTATGCTTTCTGCATTACTGAAAGCAGGCTTTAATATTGCAAAAGAAAGAGGAGACGTTACGTAGGCATAGTTTATGATCTAGCCAAATACTACATAGACACAGTAAAACAGGTTTATTAGCGGTCTGTCTCATGCTGCATGTTGCTCGGGTTAGGGGAGTTAACAGCAAAGCTGGTGTAATCTTGCAAGCTGACTAGGGAAAATTACAGAATCCCTTCTGAATAAACAGCATTACAAATGCATTTTTTTCTTATACTTTTTTTTGTCCTTACTAAAAAAGATTTAAGTTATTTAATCTCCAAGGCTTTGATTAATTAAACCTGTAGATAACCACAGTTTTTTATTGTTAATTAGTCAGAGAGAGGTGCCATTTTCATAGGACGCGGAGTCCCTAAATTTAGCTGTGGAATATTACACTGATCACACAAAAACATCATTGATTCTCTGGGGAAAGGTTGGACGTCAGTATGTGCGTTTTGGCTCAGACCACCTTTCACCTATTAAAGGGGGTTCCAGGAGATTTTTATCCCTGCTGCACATAGCAACAAAGTGTGATTTGCCATTCTTAACCCTTTGAACAATTCCAGCATCTTACAGCGTGATGATTCACAGTTACTCGGTTACAATGCAGGTCGTGAAAGCAAGGTACCTGAAATCTTTATATCAAAAGTGCTGCATTTTCATCCTCTGCTGCTGTTAGGTTTTTTTGCTTGTTTGCTTTAATATATGGTATACTTGTTTAAATATTAAATACGCACCAAAGCGATTACAGCATAGCTGTAAAAGCAAAAAACTAGACAAAAGGAGAAGACCTAAAATACAACTCCCTCCTACTATGACACTAATTCTTTTCTTTAAATTTATTGTGATAAATAAAAATCTAAAGCTAAACCCTGACAGGAAGCATAATGCTGTGTTTTGCTTTACCTGTTTGCTTACCAGCCATTATGACTCAAATTAAAACATTGTGCAGACTATTTTTATTGCAGTGTAGATCTTCGCCATTATTCACCAAGATGTTTCTCAGATCTTTTTTTTTCCTCAGCAATCACTAATTAAGCATAACAGGCATGCATCCAGAAACTCTTGAATTTTAATCTTCATGTTTCTTAATCAGTTGATCAAATATTGCACAGGATGTAGAAAAAATATACACACTTAAAATACAAATAGAATTTGTGTGATTGTCCAGATAATAATTTATGTCCAAATGTTATGATTGCTCTTGCAAACACTTAGGGATGCTTAGGGATGCATACATGTGAAAGTTATCCGTGTGTATGTGCACTTAAATATTTTGTATGCATAACTGTCCATTTTCACAAGCGTGCATAAAACTTTCATTTTCAGAATACTTTTGACCGTGTACATAAGTCTGGCTTGAAAGGAAGAACAGAAGCTAGCTATATTCAGAAACATGAGTGATATGTAATGAAATCTGATAGAAGGAGAAGTTAAATAAATCAACATGCAGCACCATGAACTGTCACCTGCGTTGTAGCATCAGCCCTTCCTCGGTCACAGAGTTGTCAGGGTTGGAAGGGACTTCTGGAGATGAGAATATCTCCATAGGAAGAGACTTGACAGTCTCTCGGGGCAGCCTGTTTCAGCGCTCACCCTCACGGTGAAGATGGTCTTTCTCACCTATGGATGGAACTTCCCACATTTCAATTTGTGCCCGCTGCCTCTTGTCCTGTCACTGAGCACCACTCTAAAGAGCTTGGCCCCATCCTCTTGACTCCCAGCCTTTAGATGTTTATAAGATACCCTCTCAGTGTTTTCCTCTCCAGCCTGAACAGCCCCAGCTCTCTCAGCCTGTCCTCACAAGGGAGGTGCTCCAGGCCCCTTATAATCTTTGTGGCTCTCCACTGGACACTCTAGAAGTTCCCTGTCTTTCTTGAACTGGGGAGCCCAGAACTGGACACAGCATTCCAGATGTAGCCTCATTAGGGCAGAGTGGGGAGGGGGGGGAATCACCACTGTCGACCTGCTGGCCACGCTTGTTTTAATGCACCCCGGGATCCCGTCAGCCTTCTTGGCCACAAGGGCATGCTGCTGGCTCACGGGCAGCCCGTTGTCCGCCAGGACACGTAGATCCTTCTCCTCAGGGATCCTTTCCAGCAGGTCTCATCAACTTCTTCCTCCTGATCAGGCAGGATGTAGTCAACACCCACAGCGGTGTCACCTGTATTAGATTGTCCTCTAATTCTCATCTATAAGGTCTCTGCTCATTTGTCGTTCATCCCCAGGCAGAACTCACTACATTCCAGTTGCTTTCTTTCTCAGAGAAAGAGAACTCCGCTGCCTCATCTTGCTGGTCTGTCATTGCAAAAAGGCCATAGCCTTGACAACATTCCAGTCGTGAGCTTTCCCACCACGTCTCGGTGATCACAATGAGATCGTGGCCCTGTGACCGCACGGAGGCTTCCCCATGCTCTGTGCATTGGTACGTGAAGGTCCTTTGATGATGGAACAGCTTTCCTCCCGGTTCTCTCTTTGCTGATGGGATATTCTTGGCAGCTGAAGTGACTGATATTTTACCTGCTTAAAAACGTATTGCACGATTTTCCAGAGTCAAGGAGGATCTGGTAGTTCAGATAAGCTCTTGGCAAGGATCTAAACATCCTGCTGCATATCTAAAGCGACATTTTCTTGTTCAATACCTCTTAATTTTCCTTCATTGTTCTCTATCTGAACAAGCATCTATAGTAACTCTGTATTATTTATTGGAAGAAAAATGAGAGCAAAAATTGTCAGTTGAGAGAAGATTTATTTTTCTAGAAGCCATTATTATAAGCGCAATTTTATGTTTCTGAATTGCGAATCCAGCAAGTTTTGTTTTAGCTTTGTTCCTTGCAATGTGATTTAGTTGGGCTTAGTTGATTGTTTTATTTCCCAAATCTTTGGGCTCGTAAAGGCTATGAAGATCATGGAGACAGGTTGCTCAGGCACTGAAGGTTGAGACTGCCTTGTGCTGTATGGCAGTGACCGCTCTGTCTGATTTTGTGAGACAGACAAAAAGAAAGAATGAGCATATGCAAGAAATACTAGTCGTGGCGCTTAGCATGCGGTTGGCAGGCAGTGGAGCTACGTCTGCGTTAGCTTCTAGATAAATAGGAGTGGATCTGTAGAACAGAGCAGCTGGTGCCAGGGACCTGACAGTCCCGTGATGCCGGTGCGGTAGCAGTTCTAGTTCGGCCTAGCCCATTGGCTGTTGCCTGCCCCTTTGCAGCTGGAGTGTGGTGTGAGCTCCTGCAGCGCGTCTTCCCATTGAGTTTCATATGGACCGAATCCAGTTCGTGACTGGTGAGACCACACCATGGTGTGAACTAAAGCACGGGAAATGGGAACGGTCACAGACTGAAGTTAAAAGGATTCTTCCGACCTGTGCTGAAATGGTGATATACCTGCATTCTCACCTTCGGTGTAGCAGAGAAAATATACTAACCCGAACGCTTCAGAAGGAAGCTTTTAGGAAATGAATGTTTGCAACTGGATTATTGTTTGGCTCTTATAGTAGCTGTGAAAGTAAATGAGGACAGGACCATCTCTTTCATACTGACTGTTCTCCTCCACACAAGTTGGAGAGGTGTTTACCTACTTACTGTGGAATACTTGTAGCGTTAAGGTTGTACGTTTATTCTGAAACTTTGAAATGAAACTGTAACAATGAAATCAGTACCTTGAGAGACTGGCAAATCTTCTGTCCCCTTCCACGTCCAAAGTTTCATAACGCATCCCCACGCTCGAGCATTTTCCTTAAGTCTTCCAGTTTTTCTGTGCTTTAAGTGAAATAGGAAAAGATGTAAGAGCTCTTAGAGAGGACAAAAACCACGGCTAAAGGTTGCAATTGCTACAAGGTGTCATATTCCTGCTATGTGAATATGATCCTTTTTTTTTCCGTAATGAACTCACTTGTATTGAGAAAGGAGGTAAGTTGAGCTGTAATAAAAAACGTGAGTCCAGATTTAGATGCTAATGACAAAGCACTTCCCTCAATTATCAGCAGTAGTTCTACATGAACCAGAAAGCAGCTGCTGGAAGTAATATTCAGTGAAAAGCAGAAGGGCAGACTAAACATTTACTTCATAGAATTGTTTTTATCTAGAGGTTGGACATGCATCTGTTACACGTGGCTGCAAAGGCTGAACTGCCCTTTTTAAAGCCCTCCATCTGCGGTATGTCAAAAACAGTAATGTCCTGTACATGCTTAAATTTTTGGCACCAAGGTTACGCTTTAATTTCTTTTGCAGTAAATATATAGATATATTATCTAGTGCAGCGTAGAGCAGATGTTACTAAAATGTAAAGGAATTCCATTCTGTTAGTGTTAATGTAGTAACTTCAGTCTTTAGGGGGGAAAAAATGAACCAACCAAATAAATAAACAGTTATGCAGCGCAATCATGATAGAACTATGAATATTTGAAGAGTCAATGTACAAAGTCAGCACCTCGTATCAATGACTGCGGCCACGACATCTATAAGCAGAGGGAGAGCATATTTCCAATTACCCTATAGGAACTTTCAAAAGTTTTTGGAGTGAGTGACCATTATTGTATTCCGAGTTCCAGCATAACAGGCTTGACTCATCGACAGATGGCACATCGAGTACAAGGAATCTGAAAAAGTGCTGCTTAACCTCACTAAAATAAAAAAAAAAAATCATACTTTTGAGAACAGGAAAGAAGGAAAATTGCTTTCTGATCCTTGACTCCACTGTGCTCAAAAAGGGTAATGAATGTTCTGATAAAACATACTTCATTGGACAAATAAATCTGGTTCAAACTGACAGTGTTATGTAAAGGGATGTCCAACTCTGTTGAAAAATCATTTTGAAATGGAATAAAACCATACAAACCAGAAGTCCAGCAGGAAGCTAGAAATTAGATTTGCTTGTGCATTAATTTTTTTGTGTTGTTTCTCCTGGAAAACTTTCAGTCTTTATATTAAGAAAAAATAATTCTACATACCAAAGACAACCTGACAACTCCTGCTGTAGCAATCGATTATAAATGGGAAAAGGTGTGTTTTAATTACAAGAGCTGTGCGTGTACTTCCATCCTTCCTTCCCCCCGCAATTTTTTTCTAACTCTTAGTAAGCTTAAATAGGTGTTTGAAAACTTTGGGTGGCATCAGAAGCTGCTGAATGCTCTCTGCGTACTGAATCTTCAGGAGTTACAAGCTCTCCCCGCTAAGTCCCCACTTATTCTAGTATGTGCTTGAAGGGTTTCATGTGAGTTGCAGGTAGAGCAGTTGGTTCTTGGCTTAGGAATTATTTCCTTGGGGAAAAAAAAATCTGTTATTAAGTCACAATGACGTTTTGATATCTCAGTAAAGATGGAGAACTTGGCACAAGTCTTCAATGTGCGTACTGAATTAGTGCTTACCTCACCTATGCGTTTTGGTGCCTTGTTTTGTTTTTTTTTTTTTTTTTGTCCTTCCTTATTTTCTGTATTTTCTGTACTTCTGAGATGGCCATCATTACGTCAAGGATGTTGTTGGGAGAAACTTTTTTACGTATTTCAAGAAATAAAATGTAGCGTGTCTTTAAATAAGTGCTACGTGTGAGGAAATTAAGAATTCTAATCTGAATTAATGATTAGGGGAGTTTTGTTTGTTTAAGAGCATGCGGCAACTGTTCGTTTTTGTTCAGTGTTTTACATAACGTGGGTTTGTTACTTTTCTCAGATATGTTTTTTCCATTTCTTTTCTTGTCCTGTAGGGAACTTGTATGTTGCCTTTAGTTTGAAATTAATTTCTCCTAAGGCAAATAATATACCTCTTTAACCAGAAATAAATTGATGTATAAAGCACAGTCACATATAAAACATTCCCGGAGATGGTAGAAATGTTTGAAAAGTGAAGTTTCTAGGATGAGAGGTGCTCAAAGAGGTTAGTTACATTCAACAAATGTCAAACATGAGATAGAAGGAGCGTTTCCGCTGGGCCTGTTCTTGTTTGTCAGGAAGGGATTCTTGGCTGTCGTAGTCTTGTGAGTTAAAATTCCAGACGATCTTCACTTCTGGTTTTTAGATTAATGGGCCCATGTGATTATAGTATGCGTTGCTCCACAATTCAAAACAACAAAGGAGGCATTTAATTTTTTGTTGTTGTTGTTAAAATAATCTGTGCAGACATGTAATATAGTAATGCTAGTAATAAATCTGGGATTAGATGGTTTGTAAGAGAAGGTCCTTCCTTAACTTTCTAGTCGTGTCTCTGTTGCATCCTCAGGTTAAGTGGCTTAACTTTCTTTTTCTCCTCCCTTTTTTCATGTCTTTCACCTGCTTGGTACAGTGAGAATGCTATTGAGTTGCTAACCGATATCAACCACGGCCCATTTTCCTCTCCACACTCTCCTCCCGCTGACAGCCCAGTAACAAAGCATTGTGTGGGGAAGCCTCCAGCACTCTGTTGCTCGCTTCCCTGCGTACTTGTGCGTGTTAAAGGATAAAATATTAAAATGGTTGGGATGCATTGTGGATTCATTTCTTAAACTGAAATTTAAACCATGTTAATGGAAGACAGACCGCTTAAATGCCTTCTGGCTTTTTAAAATTTCAAGGATTTATAAGTAAATCAGTATCTAGTTAAAAAAGAACGAACCTCATCTCTTTCTTCTGATACTACCATGCTAAAGCAGTCAGCTGTTGTCCCAATTATACTGTGTTGAATGTTACTGTAACATTTTGAAGGATACTGCTGACTTTTAGCTAAGGTTTTAGGAAATTAACCGACCAACCGAAAACCCCAAAGCACCCAAACCACACGGCTGTTCACAGTGCGTATCCCCAAGGAAGAGCACTTCTTCAGACCTAAGCAACACGGTATCTCCCATATTCTTCACTGCTTTAGATTAGTTAGAATGTAAGAGCTGTATCATATTGTTTTTACAGGCTTAGTTCAGTTGCTTAAAAACAAATATCTCCCGCTACTTGAGATACAGTGGAATATCTGAAGACAGCTGCGTGGGACTTACAGATGTGATCTATATTACCTGTTACCTTCTGGATTAGCAGCTAGAGGCCAGTGTAATTAACACAGACCACATCAAAAGGCATTAGATACCCGTTAAACACATTTAGCCTTTATGTCTTCAAGGTTTAAAACACCTTTTGAAGTCGAAAGGAAAGTAAGCATGAGAATTATGTGAGTACTTTACATAGGTACCTAGAACTGAGTCAGTCTGCATATTAAGAATTCTGCATATCGACTTTTCCTAAGGTTACTCACATTTCTTAAAGTTAATGTAAGTTATCGCAGTCAGAGAATGATTGTCTTACTAACAGTTTGGCTGACACAGCTACCTCTTTCTTGCTTTAAGAATAACGTGAACAGACACAAACGGGAAAAGAAAACCAAACCTATATTTTGTAACACATTTAATTCTGATATAGCTTGCTACCCCATCTCCCAAAAAAGACTGTTTGACTGTTTGATGCAATCATATAAACATTAGTGAAAAAATGAGGCTTTGCAAATAATATCTACTTGGGAAGATAGCGTGTGGATTTTGATATAAGCATATAAAATAAAGCGTGCGTGTAGGAAATAATGCGTAGGAATATATCAGAAGCCATTCACAGAAACGCAAGGAAGTCAAGCCGTTCTAGCGAGTAAGCCTACTGTGACTAGGAAACGTGTCTGTGCTGTATGAGCTTCTTGTGAAGAAAACCATACGCTTGCTCCAGGTGGAATAAAAGGGTTTTTTCCAACCGGGTATTGCCTGTGTTAAGAGCCACGTGAGTTTCAGCTTTTTAATTTTTTCAGCCAGTGGTCTAAATGCAGCATACGAGAGCATCCATTTGGGAGCTCTCCTCGACTTAGTGAAGTCTGACAGCATGAAAAAAGGCTTGGAAGTGTTTGCATTTTCTTCACACTTGCTGAGCAAACTGACAAAACATTAAGCAACACAAGTGTTAACACTATTTGTTTACTATGAAATACTAGGCTTTGCTGCAAGAGCAGAAAATAGCTCTAGTGAAATATCACATGGTCGAGCTAAAGAAACTCTTGGGAGATTTACAAAAAAAGCTAACAAGAAAAGGATCGGCAGAGGAAAGATTTGTCAGCCAGCTGCTTATTTCTAAATTTGTGATGTACAATTACTATCTTTCGTTCCCTTTTGCAGAAGTAAGAATTTGTGCATGTCTGCTAAAACGTGCTTTAATGTTGTTGTCTGGAACGCTATTGTATACAAGTAAAACTTTAATATAAATTTCAAGACCATTATATTCCATTTCTAATACTACCTGGACCCAAGCGTTTTGTGGAAATAAAATAGAGAAGCAAAAATATCTATTCGATGTAGTAGAAAAAAGGAAGAGAAAATTTCTTTTCTCCTTAACTCTTTGTGTAAGAACACAGTTTGAAACAAATGACTTTTTTGTACATATGCAAAGCCTACTTTCCCTGTTACCTGCTATCCTTAAAACCTAACTTTCTGTTCATTTCTTTAATATACTTATTTCTCAGTAATCCTCAGTCATTTATTGTTTTCTCACCTGTGAAGCACAGAAGAGTAAATAACTCTCGACTAGTTTTATACCATTTTATAAGCGGTCCAGCTGGTGAGCGGTCACAAGTGGTATTCCCCCAGGGTCAGTACTGGGGCCTGTCCCGTTCTGTATCTTTACCGATGACCTGGATGAGGGCATTGAGCGCACTCTCAGTAAGTTTGCAGATTACACCAAGCTGGCAGGAAGTGTCGATCTGCCTGGGGGGTTTAGGAAGGCCCTACAGTGTGATCCGGATGGGCTGGATCGCTGGGGCTGAGGCCAGTGGGACAAAGTTCAACAAGACCAAGTGCCGGGTCCTGCTCTTTGGCTGTAATGACCCCAGCCAACGCTACAGGCTTGAGGCAAAATGGCTGGAAGACTGTGCAGAGGAAATGGACCTGGGAGTGGTCTATGCTCAGCTGAGCATGAGCCAGCAGTGTGCCCAGGTGGCCGAGAAGGCCAATTGAATCCTGGCTCGTATCAGAAATAGTGTTGCCAGTAGGACAAGGGAAGTGATCGTCCCTCTGTATTCAGCTCTGGTGAGGCCACGCCTTGAGTTCTGTATCTAGTTTTGGGCCCCTCGCTACAAGAAAGACTTTGAGGCCCTGGAGCGTGATCATAGAAGGGCAACGGAACTGTGAGGGGCCTGGAGCACAAGTCTGATGAGGAGCGGCTGAGGGAGCTGCCGTTGTTCAGTCTGGAGAAGAGGAGGCTCAGGGGAAACCTTATCGCTCTCTACAGCTACCCGAAGAGAGGTTGTGGTGATCTGGGGTTTGGCCTTATCTCCCGTGTAACTAGCAATAGGACTAGAGGAAATGGTCTCAGGTTGCATGAGGGGAGATTCAGTTTGGACATCAGTATTTCTTCTCTGAGAGTGTGGTCAGGCATTGGAACAGGCTGCCCAGGGAGGTGGTGGAGTCACCGCCTCTGGAGGTCTTCAAGAAATGTGTAGATCATTGTGTCGTAGAATGCCTTGGGTTGGAAGTGACCCCAAGGATTATCAAGTTCCAACCCTCCTGTCACAGGCAGGGCCACCAACCTCCAGAAGATGATGTACTAAGGGACATGGTTTAGTGGGTAGTAATGGTGATAGGTGGACAGTTGGACTGGATGATCTTAGAGGTCTTTTCCAACCTTGGTGTTTCTATGATTCTGTTACGTCTATGGTCAAGCAGAGTATTTAGCTGGAGAAGGAGGGTTCTTGTGGAATCCCTGCCCTCAGGAACTGAGACTTCTCAGAACTCACCGCTATGTGTATATATATATATATACACAATATAAAGATTGCTTTTATCTGGGAGCCATGAGATTTTCACTGGGAAGTGAAAATTACACAGATTAACAGTTGAAAAATGTATCTTGTTTAGTTGTGTGTCTGGAGATGGATTTGGAAGCCTGGTTTTGGGTACTGACATTTGAAAATGTTAGCCTTTGCCTAGAAATTACTCCGTGATAAATCTGTTCAATTAACAGAATATTCTGTCCAAGTATCTGTCATAGCTAACAGAACAAAACATGAGGTAGTGTCATTTATTCCAGTTATTTCTTACATTTTCTGAATTTCTTTCAGAAATTCAGTTTTGGTTTTCTTTGCTAGGAATCAAGGTGGGTAGGGGAACTGTTCCAGAGATTTCTTTCTCAGTACTTCTGACCTAATGAAGCAGCCAGGGTTCTAAAAGTTCTAGGCAATTCTGTAGACGCAAGAAATTTCTTAGTTAAGGCAGCAGCTCTGTTACTTGTATGGAACTTGTATTGTTTTCTTCTTCAACAAACTTAGTAGTGAAAAGTTTAGGCTGCAGTAGGGTTGAAACAATGTTGAAGATACGAAAAATGACATGGACGTTCTAAACTTTTTAGATACTTGTTTATTTTTATTTCTAATTTTTATTCTCCTCCCATTTATTTTTCTTTCGTTGAGAGGTATATAAAGCTAGAAAAGCATGCAAGTAAGATAGGAATGGAAACATAATAAAGGGAACAATGGGATGTTTAATTCTTCTGGGTTTTTTTTCATTAGAATTTCTTTGTAAAAAGAAATTGCTTGTAATAATCAACAACTTCAAATAAAATCATATTTTCCTGCATGGTCTGGGAGGACAAAAGACAGCAGACAAATTCAAGATAAGAGGTTCTATCTTTGATATGAGTAAAGTCTATTTTGCTTTATGGCAACGGAACAGTGCAACAGGTTGCTGAGAGGTGTTAAGTATTCTCCATCTTTAGAGTTTACCAAGATCTGAGTTGTTCAAGCCTGGAGCAGCACAGTCTGATTATACAGCTGACTATACTCTGAGCAGAAGGTTGGAGTAGATGAACTACCGAGATCCCTTACAAACGCAGTTATTCTTAAAGATCCTGTGCTCAATTATTTCAAGATTTCTTTTCCACTCAAATTATCAAGAATTATGGAACTTAAGGTGTTTTGTCAGTGCGTATGCAGGTGTAAGAACTGAATGGAAATGACTGAATATCAAAGAAAACATATGTTTGTAGGTTTTAAAACATAGGCTTTAGAGTGTGCTTTTAGTAATTAAGTAAGTATTTGAACCTGTGCTGTAGGAGCACGGTGATCCATGTCTGTGGTGCTACTGACACTTTCCTAAATCACACCTTAAATGTTTGTAGCCTTCTGCTGGACTCTCTCCAGTAGTTCCCTGTCTTTCTTGAACTGGGGAGCCCAGAACTTGTTCTTAGTTTTCTTTACAGACCGTGCTATATGTAGAATGATTCAAAATGCAGTTAAAAATACAGTAACACAGATTAAAAAAAAAAAAAAAATTACAGTTAAGTGGCAATTTTCAGTTGACTCTCTATTGTTTAATGGAAGTAAAATGTGCCAGATTAATCATAGCATCACAGCGCATCCTCAGTTAGAAGGGACCCACAAGGACTGTGGCATCCAACTCATGCAGTTAAGTCTATATCCTTCTGATAAATGCTTATAATTCTGGTGATGTGAAAATATAACTACTGGAGAATATACATTTAAGACAGAAGTTGATTTTATGCCTAAATTTTTAATCTGTGTCTTTTGTGAACTTTTTCAAAGTTGTTACTAAGTTATTTTCTTTTGCATGAGAAGTGGGCCCCATATTTAATTTCTCCCTGTCCGTAGATCAATAATTTGATATTCTTTTTGATTCAAGGTAGACTTAATCATGCCTCCCACGCTCTTAGTTTTAAGTCACTTTCATAGTAATAAATAAAAAATTTAGAACATAGAACAATGCATTTAAACTATACATTAATGAAAATAGTATTAAATGGTTCTGGTCATTTATAGAAGCCCCAGTAATAAAGACAGAATCAAGCTCATCTTTTTTTTTTTTTTCATATTACAAAGTTCAGTTTTGTATCCCTGTACCAGAACAAGCTGCCTACACTCATACCTACTTTTATTCTGTTGCAACTTTAAAAGTAGAGAAAATTTAATTATGTAGGTATTTCTTATGAAAATGCAGATTTCATTCTTATCTTTTGGAGCTCTGTATCTTCTGGGAAACACCCTTTATGTTTGGTGATAGACGGGAGAATGCTGGTTTTTATGAAGAGGAACAAGATTTTGCTAATCTATTTCTCCAAAACTAGAATAAAGTCTTTATCCTTCTGTTCTTTCCCAATGGGAGGTGGAAATGTCATCTAAATGGAAAGTAGACAGCAAAGAAGCTCCGTTGTCTGTTCATTCCTCCCACTCTCAACCCTCAAATGAGTGGGAATAGTGAAACTCAAAGACAATTGCCAGTCTGAAACTGGTGAAGTTAATTCTTTACTGAATCATGTCTGTCGCAGCTTGACATGTGTTTATTTAAATCCCGCTCCGATACCGCATCTGTGTTGTAATGGAGTATGTTCATGTCAGACACCACCTTCTTGCCTAAACAAGGGAAACAACCTGCATGAGGTGCACAAAGGGAAGGGATTGTGAAGCTAAAAACAGAACTGGAACACAGTATTATGAAAGATCTGGACCACTGAATCCAAACTTTTATTGTAGATGCTTACAGTGCCCGACTCCCATTTTGTTAAAAAAAAAAACCTTATTAAAATAAATATTTTTCCTCCCACTAGGGATCTTTCCTAGATCCACACTCCTTTGATATGCAGAAGACTTCTTTTAAACTTATTTATAGACAACTTCTGCCTACTTGTGTTGAAGCATTTCCCTTCTACCTAGCTTTTTCCCTTGCTGCTGTTTTCGTTATCTTTCTAGGGAACGCGTTTCTTTCCTTTCTCTACTTTTCTCTCTTCCCAAAGATTTCCTTCTGTTGAACAAAGTAAGCCAAGATAATTTCGGTCTAATCTTTCTCTAAAGTATTCTATCGATACTTCTGCAACCTTCCTCTGCTAAAGTTGTTCTAATTAATAACAGATAAATGCACGGAGTGGTTCAGGCAAGACTTCCATTTGAGAATCGTATGCTCAAAATTCAGCCAGAAGTGATATGGATGGTATGGAAATACATTATCCCTTAATTTTAGAGAGACTAAATTAAACGTCCATAGCTATTGCTCTTGTGAACACCACTGCTTAAGCTGACATACATAGCTATCCTTTTCTCTCAGTCACAATTATTTCCACAACTTAAAACAAAGCTTATTTATAAGTATTTGTGTGGGGAGGATTGTCTTGCCCCTACTACGTTGCTAGTTGCAGCAAGTTGCGCAGATGTTAATACTTTCTAGCTCAAAATGACCTGATTCTCCTTTCATTTGTTGATAACATCTAAATCAAGTTCAAAACCATGCATAAAATGATTCTGCTTCTATTTTGAAATAGTTTAAGGGGAGAGTCAGTCCACTTACATCAGCTGAATTTGAATGGTGTGAAAGTTGTAATTGGATTAGTGAGGTTGCGTGTGTTGTTTTTTTTCTCACCCTCATTCTTTTATGAACATAATAGCATAGATGCAAAGTTCCATCATAAGTCATGTGTCCACTATTCTGTGTGCCTCACAGATACTATTTAAGGAAACAGAGAATCTTCTGCTGGTGAGCAAGATGGAGTTTCTCAATAGAACGTATGTAAATCTGTAATCAGAACCCTGTGTCACTGTTACAGCAGAACGGCCTCAAAGATGATGATGAGTCTAATTTTGAAAAAGTGTAAGAGTTAAGTCATGGCAAAGAAGAGGGCAAAACTTAATACTTTGACTGTGGACAATTCAAGCTGTTTAAACGGGTTTTGATTCCTGGCTTGAGTTTACCTCCTTTCTGGGTGTCAGTGCCAGGTGAATTCCGAAAGTAGACAGTAAGGAGGAATGGTAAAAAGGAGTTCTGGGCTTAAAGTAGCTTTATCAAATGTAGATTGGGGGTGGGGGGAAGGAATGGAGCAGTGCCAGTCTTGTATTGGTGATTAAACTAGCCTTTTATCTTTTCTGGGCAAATCTAAGGCAAAGCGGTTTGGAAACTAACGTTTCTGTTGAGACTACTGGAAGCGATTTCACAGTCAAATAATCCATGTCTCTATGTGGTATGCCATTAGGACGTGGCAGTACACCAAATCTTGTACAAGACTTCACTGGAACACAGTGACCTTTCCTTCATGTGTTTTACCTGCTCGTCTAAACATACTCATTATGTTTTCCTTTCTGCAAAGTATTTTTGACTGTGCTAGCATTGTAACACAAAGAATCAGTAATACGTGTAAACCTCTACGATCCAAGGGAAGTGGCTGCATTATAGCTGATGCTCATCAAAAATAGAACAAGTCTGACTGAAGCTCATACAACTACGTCATCTACTGAGACTTACAGGCTAAGGGAGGAAATAGCACTTGTTTTTTATCTAGAAGGAAATCTAAGGCCTCTCAATTTCTATGTTTATCATTTCCTTGAAAAGCCTTGCTAGCTTAGAGTGGTTTTTTAAGCCTTTTATGTTTTCAGGATGAACAGTTCTTTCAGTATTTCCATAAAACCTAGTGAAATATGGCTTAGTTTACTTATTTACTTTCCACAAGTACAGATTGAAATCAAATGCCAAAGAATTAATATTTTCACATCTATCTTGACATAATGCATCCAAGTAAAGGGAAAAGCTAGCGCTTCAGCTTGTGTAGGTTAGCAAACCTCTGTTTGCTTAAGTTGCTTTTATGAAGCCAGTGGAGGATTTGATCTGTCAGCCCTGGAAAATCACGAAGAACAGACTGGTGCGGAGAAACAGGGAGTGCTGTTTCTCAGAGGAGCATAAGGACAAGAGTTTTCAATTGTGAGCAGCTTTGTTTAGTTAATATCAAGAGAACGGATTATTCATGTAAATTTTTGAAGGATCAGGCAGAAAATTAATTGCTGGTATAGCATCAGAGACAACGCTTACATGATACAGTCTTGTGTCGTGTATGCAATGTGTATTATTTATTGAAAAACGATTTCTTCTTCCCTGTTTAATACATTAATAATTTCCTTCTAATTCATTTGCAATACTGATTTGTTTTGAGAAGATGTCACCGTCAATACTTGAAAGGGATAACTGGGGACATGAATCACAGGAGAATACTGGAAAAGCTGCAATGTATTTCCCGACTGTATGGCCTGTCTCTGTTTTCTACTTTTCCTTGTCAGTATGAGGACGTGCAGTTCGTCATACGTTTTTAGAACTATATCAGAATAATTCTGACCTCCCAACCAGTCCTTATTCAACTTCTGAAGAATATTAACTAGACCTACGAAAGATACATCAACATGCAAGGAACAGTACAGCTACTTCATTCTATTGTAACCTACTAGCAAAGTTACCTGGTCAAGTAACTTAGCATCTTCCTGTTATAAAAGAACAATTCATTGTTCAGATGTAACACTGTGACTGAAATGTGTCAGCTGCCTGGCAAAAATGATTACGCAACCATTGGTCAGAAAGGAAAAGAGCAAGAAGGAGGTACTCCCAGGGTAGGTCTTCCTGAGTTCGGAGCCGAAGGTTTGGCTATAGCTTACCACAGGTAGGCATCCTGCACTGGGATTCATACTGAACAGTGGAGTTGGGTCCTGCCCTTCTGAAATCCATGTCCTGAGGCATGGATTTTTAGTAGCATCGTTTTCCTCTATTGGTTGACCTCTTGTTAGCAGATTATAAAAATTATTTTTCTCATATAGAATACTGACTACAAAGGAAACAGACAAGAAAATGATTGGAAAGGAGTAAATTAGCTGGTCACTGAAAAAGAGCAGAGTAAACCACAGGAGCACAGTCTGACCCTTTAGATTTTTAAGCGAAGAAGCAGCAAAAGGTCTGTGGTAGAAAAGCACGAGGTTACTTTCTTGTGGAACAGTAGAACTAAATAAATGCCTTGCTTATTTCATTTATTTGAATATGAATCTTTCTCTAATATCCAGATGTCCATCTCTAGAGTGCAGACATTCTGTTTGGAAGTGGTTGTTCTGGTGTACATGTGATATTAGCGTTGAACGCATATTCGTTTTGTGAAAATGTAGATGCTTTGCAAGACGTCTTCGATGGAAATGGCAATCCCGGCCTAGATGCTCAGTTTGACTTCCAGGAAATCAGTTTCAGCAACAAGTTCAGGAAAGGTTTTCTGTGTCACCGACGCTCAGGGGCAGTCTTCTGCCTGCCGTGCTGTCTGGAACCCACACAGGAGGATTTGGTTGCAAGGATAACAGTATTTTGGGCTAGATCTTCAGGTGGTTACCCGAATAAATAAGTTTATTACTGTTGAAGCTGTTCCCGTATTCAAGAGAGGTTTTCTGGGAATTTTTTGTAACCTGAGATGAGACAGGATTCTTAACTTTTATTCCGTGCTGCTAAGAGCCCTAGATACTAAAACAAATACAGTGGGGCCCTTCTTACTCTGGGCGTTTGTGTGATGTTTTCATTGTTCTGTTAGAAAGCAAAAGCTGAGTTTCCTTATTCTTTTTATGTTTTGTTTGGTCTTTGCTCAATACAATACTTTCTTATGCAAATAAGCCACCTTCACTCTCACCTAGATAGCGGTGCCAATAGTCACATGTACTGAGAAGCATTTTATTTTGTTCTCTTTAGTCATTTAATCATTAATTCTGTTGTGTAGTAATTCCTAATACCTGTCTTGAAATGGTCTTATCAGCAATGTCTTCAACTGTTAGTTGATCTCTCGTTAGAGAACTTTAGTATACTAGAAGATTAATTTTTCACATCTCAAATTTGTTGCCCTTAGTCAAAGCCTCGTGTGTGCTTCCTCCTCTGTCAGGAACAATAACTTTATTCCACCAGAATTCCATAAAAATCTTGTTTTGATGGATTTTGTTATTCCATCTTGTGCAGCCTCTCCGCTTCCTCACCAAGCTAGTCAAGAGGAAGATAGTAATTCTAGTCTACTTTAGGCTCCAGTAGAAACCTTCTTTTCAATATTAGAAAGATCAGAACATGTCCATTTTATGGAAATGTAAACATCTATACTAAATAAATAGTTCCTGTAAAGACAGTTTCAATTTCATTGTTCTGATCTGAACAATTAAGAGGGCTTTAACTTCATTCTGACCTACTATCTGAACTAAATTAATCCTAAAATCAATAGATTTTATTGTACTAATTAAAGAAAATAAGTTAGTCTATTGATTCATTCCTTCACTTATGAGGCAAAGTAGAAAACAATACTGTCCTTAGTAAAATATTCAGAAGAATAGTCTAAAATACAGGTGACGTGTGCCACTTAGGAATGTCTTCCTCTAATATGTCAAATGTGTGCTTGCTAGTATCCTGTTTTGTGGGACCTCCGTTTGCGTTCATTGTAGTAGTTTGCTTCTGTGTCTGCTGTGTTGCTGCTATATTGTACATAGGCATGCTATTTTGGAGACTTTTTGCCCTTAAATCAAATCTGGTGCCTGTTCCCTGTATGACCCCTTCTTGAGATCTTTTTTTCAGCAGCAACAGTCATTCTGCAGTCTGTGCTATTTGCGCTGATATTTAGCAAAGAAATGTGAGCAATATCTCCTCTGAATGCATTAAAAGTGCCCTTTTCTAAAGTACATACTAATTCTTTTAAAAACATAACTATATTCTCTAACTGAATCTCTCTGACTGATAACTAAATAGGGTCTACTTATCTACCCTTAAGTTGTAAACCAACACATTTAATTTGTGTATGGCTGTGATTTTGGCTGTGCTTTTTTTTGTGGGGGCGGGGAGTTATCCTATGCAATTCAAAAACTATTATTGATTATTTTCATCGGTATTCCATTAAATCATATTGCTGTGAGAACAATACCGTACTTGTTCAAAATAGATATGCATACAAACAGCTTTACTTCCTTCGGTAGACTTGTTAGCTTTTAATTAAACATGTAGTTAAGGGTTTTGCTAGAATAGGTCACCAATCACTAGTGAATTGTCAAATCTTTCTGAAGATTCTCATTTGCTTCAATCTTGTTTTCTTGTCTCCTAAGTTTATTCTGATGAGAAAGTCATGGGAGTAGATGCGTATCCCTTACCGTGACCACAGTTGCTAAGAACAGATTATAGTGATTATTCAGGATTATACACGGAAGTGATAATGTGAATAGAAATTCATATCACATGTCTGACATTTATGAAGTGGTGAATATCATTAAGAAGTACGTCCAGATCACCAAACCCACCATCTACCACACACGTTTCATACCCTGTACGGCACGGGGAGCTGACAGTGTCATCCATAGTTAAGCTTTACTGACGTTTCTAGTAGCTTTATTTTAGTTCAGTCCTTAGGCTGATATTTTTAACTTGAGATGAACTGCCTGAAGCTGACATTTTTGGGGAGTTTAAGATGAAACATTTCAGCCATACCTGAGAGCAATACAGGCAGACAAGTGACTATTTTTTCTTAAAATAAAATAAAGTTCTCCTGATAGTTTTTTTTTTTTTTTTTTTGGCATCGGCTCCATTCTTGGGAACAAAGATTAAAAATAAATGAAAAGCTTCTGAAAAGTATCCTGAACATCCTTTTCCATAGGTTTTTGAGATCTGTGCTCATGAATGAGTCTGCACAGCACTGAAGAGGTATATTAATAAAACTCAGAGACTGAGCTGAGGACTTTTTTCTGCAATGTAGTCATGGATGCTCACTTCATTCGGGCACGATAGCTCATTTCAGCTATTTGGTCAGAAACTGATTTATTTTCATACAACTGGTGCCTTGGCATGCTAGCTATGAACAAGTAACTTGAAATCCCAAAGATCTATGAATCACGGAATGATGCTTATTACTTAAAGAATTTCATAGAATTCTCTTGGTGAACCAGTAAATGTGAGTTTGCATTTTCTGCTGTCATATCAGATGAAGTTGTACACTGTATGTGTCTTTTTTGTATGTTAAATGACTATGCACCGTTCTTTCCCATAAATACCAACCTATTTATGCCTTTTGGGTGCTTTCCCTATTTTAATATCATTAATCAAATATAGTTATCTTACATAAAAGTAAATCTTCAGCTGAGACATACAGTGCCATAGAAAGACTTCTGCAGTTTTAGTGGTGTAAGGCACTGAAGTCCGTTATAGCAAGAAGCATACCTGCTGCTTCACGATTAGAAGCAACGCTGCTCAACTGTTCTTATTTCTTCAAAACACACAAATTACTCTAGGGATTACAGTAACTGATTAACGTTGGTAGATGATTAGGAGAAAAAATTGACTGTAGAAAAGAAAAAAACCACCACAACAAAAAAAAACAACCTTTAACAAATATTTTGAATAAATATAGAATAATAAATCATGATATAATTATTGGAATCAATAATATACATTGAGGGTCTTCCTCAGAAATGGAAGATTGTGTTTGGTTTTCTATAACTTATCGTCAAAAAAATATCGTATTTTTACAGTGGGAAGAAGACAAAACTGTTCAACATTTGTCATTATTTTGTTTCTCCTTGAGCCTGTTATTTTAAGGACAAAGGAGTTGCACAGATTGCAATATTCTGATGGCAAAGACAACACACGCTGTGTCAAAGAAGGTATTACGCACACAAAGGAGTGGACTAAAGAGGACCAAGGCCTTTTTCCTTGATCCTGACCTTGAGTAGTCTTTCGTACAGTGCTGCGGGTGTTTGTGGGATTTTCTTTCATCGTCATTTATTTTTAAGACTGGAAAGTGAGAACATTTGTGTGCTGACCTGAACAAATGTGTAGAGAAAGCCTTGTGCCGAGAGGTATTATGGATAAGTTGGGTTTGTAAAATGTCAGTGTGGGTGGATGTGAGATGATTGAAAGGAGGTATGTCATGAATCCTTTATAAAGACAAACATACCCCAGACTCCATAACAGTTGTGAGGATTGTTCATAGATGGTATGAATAATTGTCTTTGGGATTGGTATCTGTGGTATGTCCTATTATTGTAGCTCTGCAAACTCAGAGAAATCAATGCTCCTTTTCTTTTTGAGGGTCTTTTATTTGTTAAGTATTGGCGTGCTGCTGAGTTTCAAAGTTGTGTTAGGTCCTTGAGGTAACAAAAAGGAAATGTTACTAAATTTGCATAATGAAATTCCAGTTGAAAGGTTATTTTAACAGAAATAGAGCCCTAATGAAATATCAGAAGGAGTAAAATGAAGGAATCTGTATTTCCAGAACTATTGTCAAGAAAACAAAAAGATTCTGTGCAAGGAGAAAGCTTTCCATTAAATAGGTACGACAAATAAGCGATCTGGCCTTCCTGGCACGTTGGAGGTGCTGCGCAGAGTACATGACAGAGGTTAGTTGCCTTCCACCTTTCTTCTGACATACACCCTCTGCTCACTGTAACTATTTTCAGCCTTTCTGTATCTCTAAGAGGGTTACTGCACAGCCCTAACAGTCAGCAGAGCATGATCATTTTGGAAACAAATACAGACAAATGCTGTCTCTGGAACGGTGACCTTTTTAGCAGATGTTCGTTTACGACCGGTAGAATGGGACTGATATTCCTGTTTGTTTTAAAAAGCACAACTGTCTCCTATTTTTCAATCATTGCTAGGCTGACGAAGAAATATGTAGATTACAATTACATAGACTGCACTGGTCGGTTCGAAGCTACGTTTCAGAAAAAAAACAAGAGGATTTTAACTTTCACAGTGGGATAGCCTTAGGATGGAAAGTCAGACACCTCCGATAATTGCTGGGCATAGAATATCTTCGAAGCTTTGAAAAGATATTACTAGATGCCACACTTCTAACCTGTTGTTTGATGAAGATAGAATTATTCCATGTATGAGTACATCTGTATTGCCATCAAGCAGACTGCCTCATTTCTGCATTACTTGGGGGTATCTCCCTCAAACTGAAAGTTAGGAAGTATAAATGCTTGAATTTACTCCCTGGTTCTCCTTTATATAGCAGAGTAGATGCAGCCTGCAGAAAAGCGGATACCACGGATTGCGTGTGCGGCAAGCGGTCCAGTAATATGTATTTCTGTTTATTCGAGTTGACTTCTTGGGAAATAAGCTATTGAAACTGTAAGGCTATGGGCAGGACAGACTTTTTTCTTCTTTTCTCTTTTTTTGGGTCCAAAAATATTCTGAAAAGTCTCGCAGTTGCAATTCTGAAAACGGGAGATATATTGAATATATATATATATTTTAAAAAGGTTCAGGAAAAACTGACTTTTGCACCAATAAAATTATTTCTAGGCTGAGTTTTAAGTGCTAACTGGGAGCAGTATCTGTGCTATTGAGTTAATTTTCAGTTATCCTGAAGTACTGCATATTTTTGTCAGCTTGGCATCACTATGGAAATATGACTTTCAGAAGGAACCAAAAATACTTGCTCTTTTAGTGAGTAACAAGTTGAAACGTAACTATATATAGGACAAACAGCTTTAAAAAAAAAAATAAAATCCTCATGTAAGTCTCTTAGGAGATAGTATATGCCAAGAAGGAGATCAGAGTTAATTTTCAATTCACTAGCTTTGGGATCACTTAAGGACCTGAGTTGAATCCATGTTTTTAACAGTTATCAATATGTGTTTTTTTTCTCCTTAGTTGTTTTTTTGTTGTTGTTGTTTCTTTTGTTTGTCTGTTTTCAAAGGAAAAGTATGCCAATGTAAGGTATAACATATTAAGGCTGTATGATGAAGCACAGTAGAGGTCCTCATGAGATAATTCAGGAGCAATACAGCTGGATACACGGTTTTCTTGCGTGAGCCTCTGAGTTCAGCTTTTTAGCATTGTTTGTTTATGCCCTTCATGTTTCTATAGGAACTTTTCATATGAGACTTCAAATAGAGGCTCTGCACGTACTCAGAAAGTAGGAATTCTCTGGTGTCTTTGGTTACAAGGTCCTTCTTTGACCCAAAAGTCAAGTCTGATAGTGCTGAAGAGATCAGAGTTATTCTGGAAGGAAAAATGCTGCAGAGATAACATATAGGTGTAGTATTTACATCTGTCTTTGATCTTAGTTCATCACATGCCCTACGTAAATAAACTGTCCTGCTCCCAAAACTTTGTATGCTGCATCTACCAGCACAAGAACAGTAGCTTCCGTCATATTTCTTTAGGGAAAAAAAATGTAGCTCTTATAGTTCTGAATGTTCATGAATTTGTTCTATAAAAATCATGATTATTGGTAGAATTATGATCGGAGACGGTAAGGCAAATTCTACCACTATCTGTCAATATAATACTGCAGTAAAGATATATGCTTGCGCCCGGTATAAACAATTTATCTTTATTTATAAATTTATCAATTTATGTTCTGATTACTACTTTATTTTTGCACTGTTTTCAAGAGGGGGAAAAAAGGAAGGAAGAAAAAAAAAATAATCATCCAAACTTCTATTGAGAAACAGTCAGGATAGCCACAGATTCAATGACAAGTGCCTAGCTATGGTTTACTAAGTCACTATACTAAGTTTTGGCTGCAGAGCTACTGTGTCTTCTTGATTCTTTTTCTTTTTTTTAAGTATAAGTTTTCTAGCAGTCAAACTGTATGTTTTCCTGTTATTTATTTGCTACAGAACAGCGAAATGATGTTTTGTATTTTTTTTTTCTTGGGGTAAGTCCTGTGTCTATTTGACTGATGTGTAAAATTCACAATTAGATTCAGTAGAGAGGGATATTAAAGGAATATTATGTTATTAGGCATCCTGTAAAGTAGTCCTAAGTACCTCGCTCACTTTGGTTTTGGTCTTCAAAGAGCAGCTGTTGTACTTGGAGTTGGAAACCTCACTTGGTGCTACAAAGTAAGACTAATACAAGTGGTAGCGTCAGTGAAATTAGCCAGAACCAGCCATCTTGCTAAATAAGGACATCAGTTATTTCCTATGAATGCACAAGTGGTAGAACAGCTAAATCTTACATTACATTAGTTATATTTAGAAGTTACTTGTTCATGTAAAGTTGAGTTTGGTAGAAGAGGGTAAATATCATTAAAATCTGCTTAGGGATAGAGACTCGAATCTAAAACATCTGATGTTGAGCAACTCAAATTTTTAGACATCCCAGATAATATGACCAAGGAGCCTAACTAATGAAACCATTCCACCATCCATGGATTTATAATCTGTTGGTATTTAGACCAGACCTGATTAATAAAACCACTAAATAATGGAGAAGATGTTTTTTAGTACCACACGTATTAGGGAGAAGTTACTATGTATATTAAAGCGGGAAAAAAAAAAAGAATAAAATGTTTTTATTTTGTGAGTGGGTTTTTGATTTTTGGTGTTGTTCTCTTGCTTTAGGAAAAACTGGATTGTTAAAATATTTTGCGGTTGTATATTGAAATGACTAAAAGACCACTTCTAAAAACCAGCATTTTCAAATCCTTCTTACTTGGTCAATCTCATGTACGACTTTGCATATGCTTCTCAGCTCAAAGATTCATAAGGGTACCAATTTGTCAAACCTCGGCTGTTTAGCTCATTATTGTTTAAAGACAAGATTGTATCTTCTTAAAAATACAGACAAACTGTAGATGAAAGGACCGCAACAATATCTAAGAAAGGTGAGAATTAGTTTGGATGAACGTTCAACAGCATGTTGTGAGATAAGATAGAGGAGTATCTAGCAGTCTACTGAATTATCCTAGTTAGTGGTATTCAGCCTTATATTGAAAATGATTTTCAGCTCTATAATATGGATGATTGTATTGCTATATGAATGTACTTGTTTAGATATACCTGGGTAGTATTTTTTCCCTTAATACTTCATGTGACAAATTTCTCGTTCGCTCTTGAATAAGATTATCGTGTTCTTTGTGGAAGCTGGGTACTGATCAGGTAAAAGATTGTGCGTGCTGAGATGGCCTGAAATGCAACAATCCCAGAACTGTGCGTGAACACTCTCTTGCATGTGATTTTCTTTTTTTCTTGAAACCTGAGTACCTGGACTGCGGAAGTATGGCCTGTGTTTTTAAAAAGTTTATCATGTTTCACAAGAAAGCCCCGAGTGAACATTTCTGGTGGTGTCTTAACTTAATAGCATGATAATCACTTCCCAGAAAAGTAAGTTTCCTTTAGCTAAGTCCCACCTGGTATGTTTTAGATGAACCCATTTAAGTAAATTTGATGTTCAGGGGAAAAAAAAAAAAAGCCACTGATCTGTGGTGATTACTGTCTATTTGAGCTCATTAGTACTTGCTTGTTTGTTGGTTTTTTGTTGTTGTTAGCTTTACAGGTTCTTACTCGACACTAGCGAATAAGAATTTCTAGTGAATAGTGAATTTACACTAGTTGCCTGTGTAAATATTCAGACTTCGGCTGCAAGTAACACACACTGACAATCTCAAATACAATTTTTTGTATTTGACCTTCAGGATGCATTTTTTGCAGTGCCTGGAAAATGTGGCAAGCTTTGAAAAAGCATTTGCTTTTTCAGAAATTTTTTTAAAGTTACGTTTGTCTGTGTGTGAGAGGCCCACCTAGATTTTAAGAATTGTTCATTCACAGTGCCTTATTAGTAAATGCTATGTTTCCAGTGAACTATAATTAAGTTACAAAGCAGTTCGTTGCAGAATCAGAGTACACTATACAAGGTTCAGACAATTACAAGCTATCTAGACGTGTCATATCAAATACAGCCCGTCACAAATGGTTCTGCAAATAAGAAATTTTAGGTCTTGAAGGAAAACTTTCATTACTGTTCTCTCCACATGGAGTCACATTCCAGAAGGTTTCCTGCATCTTTTATGACACGTACCAACTTTCAGCGTTCACTAGAGACGGTAGATAGGATATAACTTGAATCATCATATGCTCTTACTAAAAATGGCGTTGATAGTTCATCAAAGGATGAGACGAACAAAAGCTTTTAACTGAGTACGCTTTGCAGCGCGAGTGCTTTTCCTTTTGCTATAGCTTTTCTATCAACATTGTGGATTTTTGGTCGTGTTTTATTTTTACGATTACTGTCTATTTGATATCTATTGACATGGTATTTATTGACGTGATTCATAACTTTATGTTCTACTGATTGCCTTTGGTATGTAATACCGAGCAATTCATGGAAAGAATAATCTTGCCACTGTGACCTTAATGGTTCTGTCTACCTAGGGTAAGGAGAACTTGCTGTTTTTCAGCAGATACTGTTAAATTAAGTTCAAATAGGATGTTGTTAACAGAAAATAACAAGTTGCTTCTTTCAAAGTGTTGGTTAGATTGTAATAAGCTTCTATATTAGCAGAACTTTGGGGTAATTATTTTTAAAAATAAACATAGAGAAGGACAAAGCACTGAAGCTATACCATATATTCATCTTTAGAGTGACTTAATTCCAAACCATACCCAAAAGCTAAGAACTCAAGTAAAATACCTACTGTAAACTAGGTGATTTTGTAAGCACGTGGGTGTTGTGCTTGTATGTCCAGTGGCAAATTCCATGATGGAAACTGTGTAGAAGTACTGCAGTTAGATGAAAATATCTTAAAAATAAATACACAATAACTTCAATGAATGTGAACTCAGGCAAACTGTGTATTGTTTAAAACTTGCATAGCCAGCTGGATTATAATGAGCCGTGCTTTTCATCAGATTTTCATCAGTCTACAGTGTAGCACCGTTCACAACTCAGAATCGTCTTCCCCTACGGCACAAGTTCCTAACAGCCCTTCATGTATCATTCGTTAAACACAGACTTGTAATAGTATGTACAGCATAAGGACGTACAGGACAAGTGATTTTAGAAACTCTGACCATAGACGGCTTTGGAAATCCCACCCTTTTATGTCCAGCCCTTAAAAAAAAAAAAAATAAATCAGTTCTGTATATTAATCCGTTTTATGAAAGTTGCTAGAATCAAGAATTTTATAGGGATTTCTGTGAAACGGTAATCTTGTCACACAAGATTGCGCTCTTTTGAAACATGACAATTTTGGAAAGATTAATGCATGATTTTTCTCTCCTCTCCAGTTAATGTTGACAGAAATGAACAAAACCATCAGAAATCTGAGACGGCATCTACCCCAAGACAACCTGCACAAATGAAACCTGAACTGAAATAAACATTAATGATGATATCATCAGTAAGAATAATGCTTCTCCAGGAAGGGTAAGTAAGTATTATTTGCAGAGAGAAGTAAATTATTTGCGTTGCATTCGGATTTATTTAATTCTTTTGGTGCCACGTTCTATTCTCTCTTGCTTCTGATAGTAATTAAACTCCCAAAGCAGTCATACTGACTCCTAGAAGGATGCAGTTTCACAAAGAGGGCTTCCTATTCAATGGAGAACAACATTTGAAAGGTATTTATTCCAAATGTCAGGTACAACCTTTCCTTCGAAAATGGCACTCAAACATGGTGCTCACGACAGAAAAAATGGAGTTCAATAAATTAGTAACTAATGAGTTACACCATGCTAGGAATAGTGAGTTAACATGAAGTACTATCGGTAAGTGAAATAGAATAGCTTTCCACTTCCCGGTGCTTCAAAAATTCCCAATTATATTTCTAAAATAGTTTGGAGTCATCTTTTTTTTTTTTTTTATGATATACTCCTTTTTATTTCTGATAACTTAAAAGAGGAGGAAGAATAATTAAGAAATATCCCAAGCAACTAATATTTCAGCTCCATCAATATCAGTTTTTGAATAGTTGAATCGTACGTTTGTTGAAGTTTTAGTCAAAGATTGTTTTTTCCCCACAGTCCAGAAATTGGTACTCCAACTCTAATATTTAAGAAAAACAACTTTAAGGAAACATAAGTTAACGTTTTGTTGTTGTTGAAAATCGGCACAATTGTAATAGTGTGGGCTCCTACAATAAGATAAGAAGGTGGGAGAGCTGAGCAACCGTTTTAAAACTGAGAAGAGATCTATGCTGTTATCAGAGTGCTCAAAATCAAACCATTTAGTGTTAGCACTACTCCAATTAACTGGCTTGTGACTGAATTTAAATAACTAATAATTAATATGAAATACTTCAGCATCAAAAAGCGCCGGTGACCTTTGTCTTGGCCTATAGTTAAATCATTCTGAAAGAAAGACATCATCAATTTCATGTGTTTCATTTATCAGCCTCAGTCAGTTTCTTCCCTAAGTTAGCAAGGATAGGTACAGCAAAGTCTTTGAAAATATCACTTTGCTTTCAGATACTCTGACAAACTAGATTACATAACACTTCTGACACTTGCTGTACTGCCTCCAAAAGGCAGCGTTCATGGAAATGGTAACCGACACTTAGAACTTTGCAACATTATTCTCAAAAGTACTGACTGACTCATGTTCATTTTAAACAGTTTTCAGCTCTAGGGAAAATTACAGAATGTACTGTACTGTTATAAAGAAATCTCCTAACACTGTTATTGTACAGCCAAAGACAATTGTGTTTCTTATAGATTACAGAAATATGACATTTTAGTGTATGGGAAGATTAAAAATCGCGTATGTGACTTTTATGCAGATCTGCATCATTTCACAGTCTTCAGAAGTATTCAATTATGAAAATCTACTTCCATGAAATTTCTTTATATAAGCACTGTGGCAAAACTTATAAGAATGGAAAAAAATGGTAGATTTTTTTTAAGGTGTTCTAAAATACACGCTCCTTTTCACATTCTTCTGTAAGTATGAACTATTATGCTGTGATTTTAATAGTATTTCAATGGTATTAAAATAATAATTGTGGTTTTTTACTTAGTGAAAACCTAAATAGAATATTTCAGCGTACTAAATAACATTTAATCTTAAAGGAAACATCCTTAAATTGAAATACCACATTCTTCAGAGTAATATTAACTCCAGAATGCAAATCTATTTGTTATTTTGTGTCGGTTGACTTCTTGCTCGGGCAAAGTACTCTAATTTTACGTATGTTCTGTGCTTTACATGAGATGTGGGAGTCTAGATTCTTAATTGCATTTCCAGCTTCTCTATCATAGAATGTGTTCTTCATTTCAGCAGAGTTTGTCATCCTTAAACCAAATTAGGTGTATTCACAAGCTAGAGAAGATTAGACTTCGTATTCTGTGTGCACGCTATTATTATTTATTTTTTCTCTTCCTAGCAAGCTATCTTTCTTCCTATGGGAATGTTCCCTAAGTATCTGCATCAACAACTGTAGACATCTCATGCTTTAGAGACCTGGAGAAATAAATATAGCAGCGTCGTATTCTGACTTCTACTTCAGTGAAGATATAACTGAATTTCTTGAGGAGGTGATTTTTATGGACTATTAAAAGAGGTAAGCATCCAGAAATTACCTTAAGTCTTGCAGAACAATTGGGTGATGCAAGCACACTTAAGCAGTATGTAGTGTTGCACGTATTGATGTAATTCCAGGGCAGTCAACTGAATAATTTATCTTCGGGAAAAGTAAGACAGCAATTTCTTCCACCTCCTCACACTGTGTATTCCTGTCATAGTCCCTAAACGGAGACCTGTGGCTACAATGACAGAGGGGGAAAGAAAAAAAGTACTGTACTTTCAAGGGTCAAATTACTATTGGTATCACTGAAACAATGACTGTTTCGTTGCTGGGTGACCGTGAGATTTTTCCTCTATGTTACAGGTAAATATGAGGGGATCCAAAAGTAATGCCTCCTATTTTATTATGTTGGCCCATGATGTCTAAGATGGACGTTGCTGGTATGGCAGTAGGGGTTGAACCTTCCCACCAATATTCCATTAATTTTTGTTGTTGTGAGATAGATGGTAGCTGAGAATTTGCTCTGTTTGACAGTGTTATTTTGCTCTTTGTTATGTAGTTTCCACAGAAATGAATATAAAGCATTACTTCTGGAGCATCCTATGTAGATTCGTCTCTGTTTTGGTTCCGGAAATCCTTATTTTTTTGCTAGCGCTATATCTGCTCTGTATTAGAATCATCAAACCACAGAATCACCAAGGTGGAAAAGACCTCTGAGGTCATTCAGTCCAACCGTCCGCATACCAACAATATTTCCCCACTAAAGCATGTCCTTTGGTACAACATCTAAACATGGGATGGTTGTCCTGTATAGAAGGGACTACCTCTCTTATCTCACAGGCATTATATTGCTTCTTTGTCAACATCACCTTCAGGAAAATAATGATTACTTTCTTATCCCAAGTTCTAATTACAAAATTTAATGACTGTAGGCGGATAATGATGGCTAAACAGGGACCAATATACAACACAGAGGAAACAATATTTTGAAATGAGAAATTAGTCTTCTGCTGTGAGGAAAATAACTCAGTCATTCTATATTTAATATGGGAACTTCTTAGAACTTCATCTTTGCTTTTCTATAGCAAAAAAGAAAAATGCACTGAAATTTCAGTCTATTTTTATTTTCTGTGTTTTTGAGTGGGAAAAAAATGGAACGTGAACCACTGAGTCTCACACCGTTGTCTTGGTATGTTGTGGTTACGATGCGTGGGTTATTTTTTTTCTGAAAATGATACAAAAATGCATGATATTTCTCTGTATTTTATTCAGAATAATCTTTTCTGAACGGAACTTTGTCCTAATTTGGGTGCCACTAAAATAAAGGTTAGCCTCTCTGACTGTACATAACTGGAGTGGAAAAGTTTTTATAAATTACCTTATTGTTTCACAGGCCTCGGAGAGTGCCGTTCTGGATGGCAATGAGTGTGACTCATCTGGCTGTAGAGCTGGAAATGGAAATGTAATATTAAAGAAAATAAATAACAAGACTGAAAAGAGCATTAAATGAGGAAATGAGGCATGAATGCGTGAGACAGAGGTTAGTCTACTGCATGTAAGTAGATATCACCTAATTATTTGGGAAGCAGAACTTAGTAAGGTAACTGCAGGATCATGAGTGAACTAGAGCGCTCTAGGATATGCCGAGCAATTTCACTTACCGCAGCAGGTAGGTCTCTGCCATTCTGTAGTGTATAAGGGAATAGTTTGAAAATCCCTTTCTTTGAAAGAAACGTAATGTGAGAATTGATTGAGTGATTTGTATTGCTTATATCTGTGTTGTTATGGTGGATTTTTTGCATTGCCTATAAGCTGCTTACCACATTCAGATTTCCACAAGCATGCTTTTTAAAGAAAAAATACATTAAATTTACTTTAATATACAAGAGCTAGATACTGAAACTTCAATTTTGTTGCATAAAAAAAAAACAACGGAACCTCTAAGACAGGTTACATAAATAAGGCCTTCAAAATGTAAACCATTAAAAAGAAATTCAAAACGTGTCTTTCAAAATTCAGGGCTTACGTATCCATGTAAGTGAGAAACCTAGGACAAAACCGCTCAGTTTTCACGTGAAGCCTTGTTAACAGTTTGTATCAGCAAAATAAACAGAGATTAACTGAGGTGTGCTCATTAACATTTTGTTCTCTGAGTAAATAGTTTTTATTGGTAAAGCTAAATGAGATGTTTGCAGGTTGTTTTTTTTTTTTTGGAACTGCGATATAGACATTACCATACAAGCCTGTTAGAAAAATAAATTAGAATAAAAATTGCACTATTAGCTCCTTAATTGTAGATATTAATGTATTCATAGTCATATTATAATGTATTTACCTTCAAATTATATTTTATATAATACATTCTTATATGTATAAATAATATATTTAGATGATAATTCTTTTGGTCAAAGTAGATCATATAGAGAGACTTTTTTATTCTCCAGGTTTTTTTTTTTGGATTTGGAAAGAAATGTGAATGGTATAACTGAGGATTGTGAGATTTCTTATTTTATACCTCACAGACTTTAGGATAGTCTTCACGGCAAGGCAGAGGTCTGGACACTATTCCATAGATAAGTAATGGGAAGTTGCAGGTCTCTAAGTTCCGGCCCACCTGATTCAGGCCCCGCAGATCTGAACGTACAAGTGAGGTCAAATAATAATGCTGCTTCTTATTCAGAAACTTGCCAACACCGCTATTGATAATGATAACGCGGTGGAGGAAGCAGAGCTTAGCGCAGTTGGACCATACTCTAAATTCAGCTGTCTAGCTTCAGGCTTGCGGAAGTCACAACACAGCTCCCTGTAACTAGAAGGCAGCTGTGTCTTTTTCTTAAATCTGAATAGACTTCTTTCCCAATTTATTTTTTTATAAGATGAGCTGTTTGACACTTGCAAGGCACTTTCCAAGGCTCCTAAAGCAAGTTTCTAAAATATTCCTAAATTTGTGTTCTTGACAGCTAAAAAGACTAAAGATCTAATAGTGTTTGTTACTTGTCTTATACAAGCCAGTTCGTTTTCCATACATGTAAAATATAAATACAATCCTTTTTTTTAAAGGAAATGAACCATTTGAAAACTTAAGAATTAAATAAATCAGATTCCCCAGTGTTTCATCAAGCACTGGAAGCCAGAATCTAAATTTAGAAAAGCCAAATGAAAATTCATCTTGTATTAAAGTACTGAGAGCGGTTTAGAAAATTTTGGTTGTAAAGCGAAGTGTCACTTACTTATAGTATATGTTTGGATATTCCCTGAAAAAAAGGCACTATGACTTCAGGGGTTGGACACATTAAGAATGTAATGGTTGCCGTTCCAGATATGACTACTGTTCAGAGTACGGTTCCTCTGCATGGGGAATATAAAGAGGTCTTACTGCCAGAGCTGTAGAGGAAAATTCAGTTTTCACACTCCCTGCTGCAGTTTAGGATGAGTGGTGGCAGGTCTACATACCTTTTTGATATCCCAAATCAGATGTTTTCGTAAGAGGGGATAGTGAGGTCCAAGAATGACTCAAGTATAGCACTCAGACTGCTGAGGATTCATCTGCCATCTTTACCATTTTCCCTCTGCCATAAGCATCTTCCACCATCTTGAACTTCCAAATAGAAATCTATAGTGGGAAAGATGAATGGGTGAAAAGAAAGAAGAAAGAATGCGGTGAATATTATAAAAGCCTATTTATTACATGCTGTAAATCTACAACTATTCTCATTCATTTTTATTTTTTAAACTCCTTTTGAGGTACTGGCATCAAACTACAGTGGCCGTAGATAATCTATTGTAGATCTTCAGCAAGAGACTGACAGTCACATATGCAGATTTAAGAGTTCTGATTTGGCCAGTCATAAAAGTGTCAAAAAACAACTAAAATACGAAGTAATAGGTATACACGAGCAGATTATGCATACAAAAAAAATGTAGGCATGGATCTGGTATGTCTCAATACTTGGAAAAATGGAAAACTGATAACCACTTACTTAAAACTGCAATACTCCCAGTTTTGAAAGGCACTGTGAAAGTTCACTAAAATACTTCTTACAAACTCCTTTGATCATGAAGCACCAATCCTTGTTAAACTGCCATAATACGCAGTGAGTAAGATTCGGGACATAAAAGTTTCTGCATTTTCATGTACCTTACCTGCCGTTTTTGATTTCACCATATCTTCCCTAAGCAACAAAACAGAGAACTAAGACCTTCTGACCATCTGATGTTTGATCTCTCTTGTCAGAAAATCAACTGGGATTCAGCAGCACTATAGGTTGCAGGTAGGTACTTTTTTTTTTTTTTTTAATTCCCTCTTAAAACATCAGCTACAGTTAATGAATCAAACTTGAATGCACTGTCTTTATGATTTAAAAAAAAAAAAAGAAGGGGTATTTTCTGACGGACTTCTCCTGAAGTACTTTCGTTCACAGAAGTATAGCAGTCTAACAGAATGTATGTGCTAAATAGGTCCTGGCTGCTGCCGGTAACTAACTGTGTTCATACTTGAAATCTCGTCTTCCTCAACAAATATTCACAAAATAAGGTGAATATCCTTTCTTGCGATTACTTCCTTGCTAAGACAGATGCTGCCTTCTTATCAGTAAACAACCTCCTGATGTAAAATACTAAGTACAAATCAGAACGGATCTAAATATTGATATTTGAAAGTAAGTTGCAGTTGGTCTGTTCTAACAAAAGATGGCACTGCTGTTTTCTTCAGAACTGTAAGGTCCATTCACTGACATTACATACTTTTAAAACAGTTCCCTCATCTTTGTCAAGAATATGCGCATTGAGATTGGTATTTGTTATTACCCAGCTACCACGTTGGCCTTAGACCTTTAAAAAGTATGTATATTTCCACAAGAAGTCCCAACTGGAAAAAACTAAGTGCCAATAATTCAAAAAATACTCTTGCAATTTTAACCGTGTGAACAACTTCTTGGAGTCCAGTTTCATCTTGATCATTATTTTATGGAGACAGTTTTGTAACAAATAAGAAATAAAACGAAAATATTTTTGAAGATTCTCTCAGACCTGTCTTTTCTATGTAATATTTATTAACAACGTTAATTCAAATGCCCGTTGATCCAGGTACACCTTTCCTTGACATTTTCTGCCTATATTATACTTGTACTCCGAATAAGATTTTACACAACTCTGAACTTGTTCTATTGCCTTATGTCAAATTAGTCAGCTTTGTACTTTAGGGCTTTGCTAAAATTAGGGACGAGTAATCATCTCACAAATAGTATAGACTGCAAATTAAGAAGACAATAAGAAACGAATAGAATTTACTTACTGTGAAACAGACTGCACCTCTCCAATTACAAAATAAATTTGCAGTAGGTCTGTGATCCAGATAAAAGCATCTACCTGTTACCGTGGCTAAAACCTAAAAGGAGAACAGAAGCCAAACCCCAGACAGTAACAATCATAGTAATAATACGTAAAAAAAATAAGTAATCAATTTAGATAAAGCTAAATTTAAAAATGGATATAGTCAGCATAATTTAGGAATACACAAAAATCATTCCTTTTTTGTCATCACCTTATTCTAGTATGATCTGAAGTATGTAATATATAAGACATAGCCTGAATGACACAATCAAAAACTGAAATGTCCAAAGTTGTGGAACCAAAAAGATTCAGATGCTTTTGGATAAAGATTACAATATATTCTGAGAGAGTTTTTTTCCTGTCATTTTTTTGTGATATTTCTGTATGTCAGAAGCTGCTTTTCACATACATTTTCAGCTTGCTTTCTGGGTTTGTTTTTCTAAAAATACAGGATAACACAACATGACTGTAAGAAAGAGAACCTTTCTTGTTCTTTTTCTATCCTTGCCCCACTTTTCTCCAAAACAGAAAAAAAAAAAACAGAATCAAACCTGTCAGGCAAATGATCCTGTCTTTTCGAAGCATCTTCAAGTTGAGAGTGAAGTTTTCTTGAAAAGAAGCACGTAACATCTTTCAAACCACAAGAAACTATTCACAGCATGGTGAAACCCCAGACGTTGCACCCTCCTCGCTGCTGGTGATCGCATTCTAAATGGCAGCCATTCAAACTAGCAAGGAAGAGCAAGTTAATTAATAAATTAATTAAAAAACCAAAAGCTGTAATTCAAAGAAGATCATAGAAGTTTATCACAATGAAACTGTAACAATTCAAACACTGAAATAATGCAATTTCTGAAAACGGTACTACTGCCCTTTTTATTGGCAGCGGTGTCCTTACACGTAGCTCACTAGGTCAGTCTCCCCAGCAAATAGGACAATGATGCATTGACAGACACTATTGTCTTCAACGAGTGGAAGGAGAACTGCAGTTTTACAAGTCTCTGCACATTTGCACAGCAAGAAATCACCTTGACTCATTAAAAATACATTTAGACCAATTCATTGTCAGAATATCTAACTATTAAACACGTTACTTCAACATATGGGTGAAAATATCATAAATGCATTCCTTAAGATCACATCAAAATCTATACGCTATAAGGCTAAGCACAATACAATGTAAAAGAAAACAGATTTCAGAGTATAGTGTCACTGTTGCATGGCCAACTTCCTTGAAACAGAGGCTATGAGCCCCGACCTTAAAATTCAGTTATATGTTTTTGTATCGTTTTCAAGAGTCTACTGTAGAAACTTAAGGATCTTGATTAAGAGATAGTTAGAAACTGATTTTGGCAGCATGAAGACCTCGGCCGCTTGACACGAGATGACTTCATTAACAAAGAATTTGAAACATGAGTTATGCTTCTACGATATCAGATGCGTACAGAATCAGGAAGAACAAAAAGTAATTAGACTCAAGAAACTCAGAGCAACAGTGTGATATTCCAGTCATCTCCTTCTCTCTGAGAACGGCGTATCATAAATATTTCTTCAGTCATCAGAGAAAAGTCATTTTTGCTCTTCTCCCCTCTACTGCTGCTCATAAAAGTGAGGAGCTGTGCCTCCGTAATTAACTTGGAAAGTAGCTCCTCCTCTTCCTCCCACCATATGCTTCGGCTTGAAAACAATAGTTTCATGCAAAATTAAGCAAAAGGCGCTTACCTGTCTGTGGCATAAGTGAGAATTTAGACGGTCAAGCCTAAAACCACTGGTTAGTGACATCAACTCCTGGAAGCATTTAAACTCGCAGGGCTTGAAATTCACAAGATCCCCACTGTGTTGTGGTTCGCAGGAAATCTGAAAGGAAATAAACACATTCTGCTGTTTGTTCCTATCTTCGTAAAGGCGTTTTGTGCACTCGTTGGTGAAAATATGAAATTTAGAATAAGTACCTAAGTGCTCACTGTCCTGATCAATAACTATTTATTATCCTAGTTTAAAACAAATGGATAGACTGCGCTCTCAATCCCTGGCACTTACTTACCTTTAAGTTTATCTGCACTTGACTATGCAGTTTTTGGAGCAGGTGAAAAAGTCAGGAATCTAATAAGGAAATTATTCAATAAAGAGCTTTTCCATTCCAATAAAAAAAAAAATACTGTCTTTGTTCCAAAATTTTATATTCTGAAAATCTGTCACAAAGAAATTTGACAATGCTAACTTTCTGCTATAAATTAAAACAAATACATTTAGAAAATTTCTGAAGCAGAACATGCTCTTTGTCCCTTCTACTTGCCTAATGAAACCAATGTTTTCCTTTGGTTCCTAAAAGCTGAAATCAGTGCTGGTGAATTTCAGACACACTAGTATTGTACGTAAACTTTGTTTCAATACACACACAAAACTGTTTGTTTGTAAATAAATAAGAAAATAATATTTTTTTTTCTCAAGTAAGATTAATATGAAGGCTATAAGAGCTTTGTTAATATAATTTTAATTATTTCAGCATTTATTTCAAACAGTTTTTTTTAAACACACTTGGAAATACATCAGAAATGCTCCCTTTAATTAATAATTCTATTTAATATTAGCATGAGAAAGTAAAAAGAGTCTTCTGGCTCTCTTTGTTTTATAAATTGCAATTAAAGAAATGTGGAATAGAAATCCGATATCTAGATGACAGTATGCAAAAAAAGTTCTTTTAATTGCCCATATTTATTTGCAACAGGTGCAATTAGGACTCGATCTCTGCTTCCATTAAATGCAGCCTCCATATGGTATATTCACAACATTTCATTCCGGAAAAAAAAGGCAGCTTTAAAAGTTCTGGAGTCGCAACAGATTATTTGATTCTAATTTCTACGAGGTCAAAAAGAACTATGACTTTAATTCTTCTGATTCCTCAAGATTCACATCATTACAGTTAAAAAAAAATATAGGATTTCCTAAACCTATACTTTCCATTGTTATCTAATCTTTTTTCCTCCCTTTAGTTTTAGGTTACTATTGCTCCTGTATTCCTAAATTTGAACTCTTTGAGTTCTATCACCTGAGTAGAAGACCTCGAAAGAAAGGAAAGATGAAACAATTAGTTGCTACTTTGAGGGTTCCACAAAGTTATTCCTGTAGTTCTGAGGGTACTTCACAGATTATGACTTTCAAGCTCTATCAGTGTAAAGGATCCAAGGGAAAACAGACGAGCTGTCAAATGCTCTTTTAACTTGTGTGACGATATCGTCTCCTGACAATATGCTGGCTGCATCTAGCCCCTTCCAAGTAATAAGATAAATAACAGATATTATTATTCTACGAGAGCTGCTCTAAGAGTAATGCCTCCTGTTTTATCATGTTGGCCCGCAACATCAGAGGTGGATGCCGATGGTATGGTGGTAGAGGTTGATCTTTCCCACCAATAATCCATTAAATTTTGTTGTCGTGAGACAAATGGCAGCAGAGGGGCCCTCTGAAAAAAAGGCATATGAAGCACGTAAATGAATTCCTCCATGCTGAGCATTTGTGGATACCAAACAGCGGATGTGAGCACAGCGAGGCAGTGGACGGTGCGCTTCAGCAGAGGTGACTGTGACACTCGGTCACCTCCGCTAGTGCAGATTTTCACAAGCATGGCATGCAGGCTCTTGTTCATCACTGGTAGAAATGCATAGCCCGTGGCAGTGACTATGTTGAAGAAGAGCAGCTGAGAATTTGCTCTATCGAACAGTGTAGTTGTGCTCTTTGCATCTGTTGTAGATCCCATGGAAATAAACAGGAGGCGTTACTATCGGAGCATAGCCTTGAAGTGAACAACACGCTATATAGATTGCCCTTTATCCAGCTTGTCCTTTTGGAGTGAATTATTGTAAGGACATGGACGGTCCTCCTTTTCTATGTAAGTTGTATATAAATTAGCCCTTTTTAAGTGATGCAAACTCATATATTTACCTAATAAGGTATTGTTTTATTAAATTAATGCAAAAAAACCCAAAGCTAATACGGTATTTATACCTTGTGTAAAAACAGCCCAATTTCTACCATCACTGATCCGAATTACAGAATTGTAGATGTGGGAAGGCTCCTCTGGAGATCAGTCTGTTCTCAATCCACCTCACTATCCACTCATCTATCTGGTCTTTCTTTTTCCAGATCTAGTCAACCCAGTTACCTATTTCAAAGAACTTTCTCCATTCTGATTGTCTTTTTGGGTGTTCTTACGTGCCGGTAGTTTGCTCATCTACTGACGCGATGATTTTATATACTAGGTATAAACGTACAGTCTGTGATTCTTTATTCTCCCATTAAAGGCAAAAACAACTACCAAAACAGTAGAATAAGATCCAAAGTCAAACGAATTCAAAATGGAGACCAGACTAGAAAATCACATTGCATTTTCTCAGATTCTCCAATACAGGCATAAACGGCAGAAGTAAAAATTGTGACCGTGCAACTTCTGTCAGATCTTAACATGTAAGGATGAAATCGTGTTTATCTCCCTACTTATTTTATTATTTGGGTTTCTTGATTCTCTGGCTTGTGATTTATAATCTTTTTATTCTCTTACACCTCCCCCACCTTATGGAAAACATTATCATGAAGGATTTTTTTCTTTTTTACATCACCTTTTAATTTAACCAAAATCTGTTTCTAATTTTAGTGGTTGAAATTATAAATTACTGCAAAAATTTAAACAGATGTGAATTTCCTTCTCATGGTGAGAAGGCAAACCTGGTCCAGACACAGAATAACAACTCCAAGGGCAGTAATGGCTGTTCCTTTCTGGCTGGGTCCTCTGATGTTTATAATGGATGTTTTTAGATAGATATACATATATATATACACACACATACATATATATATATGTATATAGATATGTATATTTAAAAATCTCTTAGCCTCATTGAAAGCACATGTTTTTGAAGAAGAACTGGCTATTTTGTTCCTATCCCTCTTAAAGTGCTTATTTGCATGGAGATCAGTAATGAATAAATTCATATGTTGCTGATGGCTTATAACATAATTATTTTTAAGGCTTTGTGGAATACCTTTGAACAGTTCCATTAAGTAAAACTCATACTCTAATACCTCTTATTCTTTCTTTTTATCTTTTTTCCTACTAATTTTGATAGAATGGGCAATATTTTTCCCCTTTCTAGGTTATTTTGCATGTTATTCCATAACATTTTGAAAGCTTATAAATACATAATTAAAAAAGGAGATAAAGCTAAAAAGACAAAGAAGGAGATATCTAACACGTTAGTCCTGTTTAACTGCCCACAAGTTAAGCCAGTCAATTGTGCAAGTATATATTCAATCTGAATCTACATAAACCATCTATGAAACTTGTCAGTTGTATCTGTCATCTCACAGAAATTTTGGTAGATATGTATAAAATAAATGAATTTTCATTGCCAATAATTACCTTTTGATGTGATTCAGAAATAAAAAAAACCCTCCAAAAATTCCTGAAGAGTCCAGGCGGGGTATCCAGCCGAACAGCTGACTGGTGCATCGCGAAGTCATCGATGTGCAGCATCTTCCAAGGGAATGGTTGTTAACTTAAAGAAATAATAAAAAATATCATGATTAGCACCAACAGAAGGTACCAAACCTCCAGCAGGAGTTACGAGTTCTGATATTTATTTAATTGTGTGACAAAAAGAACAGCCGTCTTTATTATGATTAGTAAAATTAAAGTGGTTTTCATGAAGTTTGAGCATGTCTGTTTTCATGTAATAGCTTTTCACACCAACAGTGGTAAAACGAAACTGAAAATCTGACCCTGAGATGAAATCACGATTTTTTTTTTTCCCCCGTGACAACAGAATGAAACAAGATTTCAAAGGTATATCTATGGGAACTGCTGAGTCACGGCCTGAACCACTGATTGAGCACCTGGAGGAAAGACCCAGTCAGCCCTGGGAGCACAGGTGAAGGCAATTCACCTGTGTGATGGGAAGGCCTCATTTAAGGGCTGACTGCCTCTGAGGAAGGATCTTTTTCTGGAGATTACTTCTTGGTGGAAGCCTCTTCCTGCGAACCCAGAATCTTCTGATCTGGGTGAGCGATCCCTTGTAGCACCTTGCTATTGTGCCGGTACTTCCACCTCTTTTCTAACAGCTTTTCCATCGTGTTGATCCTTCCAATCGCTACATTATATAAGTCCATTTAAGAGTAATGAGTTTAATTCCTTCTTCAGTAACATGTATCTTTCATCTAGCACAGTTTAAGTCATATATATATATATTTTTTTTAAGAAAATCAGGCCTAATATTTTAAGATCAGTTTTGATTTTATAATAATGTCCTTAGGGAAGTCCTATGTGCGTTCTCATAGAACAACAGTAAAATGGTTAACTCTAATCTGACTCTGAGTTCAAGTTGTGTCTTTTCCGCAGAATTCCTGTGTCTAACAAACCTTGGACAAATTCTTCTATCTAGTTCAGAACTCTCCATTTATTTTAGCAAAGCTGGTTATATTCTATTCTTGAAGTGCCATAGTGATCAGGACCTCCACCTAGAATGCTTTCAACTAGAATTCTGACAGGTTATTTTCCACTTTTTTGTCTGTGATGCTAAAATAGATTATCATAGATTACGAGGTAAATAGCGTGAAATAATACGCTTTTTGCTTCCTCCCTCAAATCCTCAACTTTTAAGATACATGTAGAACTAAGTGAAAACAAAAAGTAGCTTATTAAAGTGGACTTCAATAATTGTTCCGTGGAGAGAATGATATTTCATGTTCAGTGACTGAATCTCAGTGTGATATTGCAGAGTACGCTGCCAGGAAAACGTGGTATGTATGATTGAATAAAAATGTCCCAAGAACAACTGAAATAACTATCTTTGTATATTTCTGGAAAAAAAAAGCTGAGGTTCGACGCAACAAAGCCTCACAAAGAAATACACATTGCTGCTGAAAAAATAGAGCTAGAGCTCACAGTATTAACTGCACCTTTGGACTAAAATTTGTATGTTAAATAGCAGAAAGGAAGCTCTCCCATCGCAAATATGCACATTTTCTTGTTATTATTAAAAACAATAGGATTCCTCACAGAGTTAAAAAAATAAAGACCTGAAGAGTGATGAAGATGGAGAATCTCTTTTCTGCCTTATTAAATTACGGCCCACAACAGGCTTCATTTGATGATGTTCTTAATGGCTTCGAAAAGATGTGCAAGCTACGGGTAATTGGTGAAGAAGTAAAAGGTTTCTTGACTATTTTAAGATATTGTTGCAGCTCTAAGGACTGACTGTAGATATCACCTTTGGCACACCTAAACGTACTTGAACGCTAACAGCATGCCGTCAGATGCACTTTCACAAGCCCTCTTGTGTTAGTCTTCTTGAGCTGGTTTCAAACTATGTAATCCTTATGGCAACTGGGGATGTCCAGCATCTTGATAGTAAGCGTAATATAAAAACCACAAACGAGAATCAAACTTGTACTGCGGTTCAACTGAATAATGCAAATCTTGTATTCTGTTAAGTGTGGCTTGCACACGTATTGTGATTTCAATATCTTGCTATGCTACTCTGCTAAATCAACATCCCATGTAACATTAAGTATCTACAAGCAAGTCGGTATTGAACACGAGACCTCTATGTATGAAATATCCAAAATGAAGTGTTCAAAGAGTACAGGAGTCTTACAGAGTTATAACAGTTATTCACCTCTTTGATACTGAGACTTAAGCTGTTTCTTGAGAATGGTGGGGTTTGCTTCAACTTGAGTAATTCCAGGAAGAGCTCTCCTGTTCTCCTTCTCGGTTGGGTACTACCATCCTGATCTCTGCCTAACTGGAATTAGCCTTCGTATTGTGTGCAGAGGACAGGTAGACCATTCTAAGTGCCACATGAATCACAGTCTTTCATTTGACCGCAACATTTTTAGGCATACTATTAAAAAATGTCAGATTTGGAAACCTTTCATTTGACATTTATCTGAACAACCGTAATGTAACTGTATGAAAATGTCAAAGGAGAATAAAGCTGTATTCTTATCTGTACAAATATCAAGTGAATGGTTGTTTCCTCTGATATTTAGGGTCTGAAAGGGTAGAGGTCAAGTGAGGTGCCTCCCCTCACAAAGGTTAATGGTGGTGATGAACCAGGATAGGAAAGAATTCTAAGGAAATACATCTCACCCGAACCATGGAGCTTGTCGCTCTAAGAAGCTCTACCTACTGACTCAAAGAGAATCCTTTAAGGTAGCTTAAATGCTTTGCCAATGCAATAGCTAATTCCTGCCTGCTCCCCCAAAGGCTGCTTGTCCATGACAGTTGGTTTGGTGTGTTTGTTTATTCGGATTTTTCCTGTGAAGAATGTTGTCCTTTCTAGTTCCATTTTTCCCTTTTCTAAATAAGAAAAGCTTGCTTGCTACTCTCTTACTCAATATTTTACTCTCTTACTCAAATTTTACTCAAATATCGATCACGAGGGAGGGATAACGTGGTTTTGTGCTTAAGCAAATGCAGTCCAGATTTTTAGAGGTTCCATAATTATTGGAAGCATGTTTGAATTTTTTCGTGTTTTTTCTATTTGAAAGTAAAAGCAAATTTCCTGGAAGAGATAAAACAAAAAATGACTTTCTTTACAGGTTCTTGCATTCACGGAGCTGGGAATAAGGAAGCTCCTGCTGAAATTGATCATTGTTTGCAAGTTATGTCAATTTCCTCTTTGATGCTCATCATCTGTAAGTATTGAGATGTCTAATTCCTACTGACATAATTCTTCACTCTACAGTCAAGCAGAGCACTCTTCCACAGCTCTGACAATCATTTTCTCTGTAGCCTTCTTTTCTATGTTGATGTTTGCTTCTTGCAAGGTCATAAAACTTTGGAGGATATCCTGGCTGAACAAGTCTGGCATTTGTGGTGTGAAGAGGTATCTGTAACTACCAGTAGGGGTACCGAGGTAGCTGTAACTTGCAGTCCCTTTTATAAACCTCTTCCATATTATGTTTTACTGTTAGATCGGAGAGACGTTGAAGTAAACTAGTCGCTCATTCCCGAGCCTACTGATACTAAATTATTTTAACAGTATTTAGCCATTAGAAATAGTAAGACACCATTCCATTTCTAGAGACAATGCATTACAAAGTCACCACTTCACAAGTCGCACGTATAAGCTCAAAAGAGATTCCCGAGAAGACTATTTTGCTGCCCTCACCATGTAAAGGATGCCGTTGCGTTGAGCCTGCTCCCGCACTATCTGTTTTATCAGCAGATAGCTGTGGACTTTGTGCTGCCAAACTGCCCTGTGATCTGTGTCAGGCCTACATTTAAAGAGGCATCCTCACGCACTTACTTCTAGAGCCTGTCTTTTGCACTGAGTGTCTCACAACACATCAGCACATCAGTACTATTGTGGGTGACTGACTGAGAGTGGTGTGAATGTGCATACAATTCATCTCACAACCCTGTATTGAAGTACTATCTGTGGATGTTTGCTCTGCTTACATCTCAGAATATGGAGAAGGGAGATGAACCCAGGTATTCCACTTTTCTGCTGAGCGCTCAACTGACTAAACTACTAGTTACATTGCAGATGAATTCTATTTGAATAGGGACAATAAAGATATAAATGAAAAAAATCCAGATTCTGTATGCCCCTCATACTGAGAACAATAACTTCTGTTCTCTTTGAAACTCATCTCAGGTAGCAGTAGAAGAGAGTTCCTTGCCCGGTAATTTTTTTGGTAAGCCACTTCATATGTAAGAACAATGACACATCATTAATCTAAAATTGTAATGTTCATGACTGTAAGGATTTCCAAAATAGCCAAGATCTGTTCATTGATATCAAAAGAGGTCCCAAAGTCAATTTGTCTACGAAAGACACCATAACACTCCAACACCATTAGGTCTCGGCCTGGGAGCCAAAAGTTTACCATACACATCAATAAGCCAACTATCCACATTCTTCCTCTAAAGCATAAAAGAACTCTTAGTTTTTTAACCATTTGTAAATATGCAAATAGTATTCCCTTATACGATTTTAAATATGTGGGTGAAATGATTATAAATTTGGGAATGTTGAGATTCACAATCCCAAGTGCAGATTCTCTTACATACTCTAAATGCAGACTGAAAAATTTCAGCATAGTAAGAAATGCTATTTCACAACATCTGCTTCAAGTACATTATAATAATGGAACGACGTAATTGTGGACTAAGAGCAAAAACGAGGAAATGGCCGCTAATCGTCTTATTACCACTGAAAATAAATAAGTCCTTACAACTCATTCTTCTGCTACCTGGCTGGTAAATCAGTGTGCAAATGTATATACATATATGTAAGTTAAATAAAATAAAGTGAAAATAATAAAATAAAACGCCTGGCTTGAACAATTGAACTACAAGAGAAGGGGAGGGAAGGTGGGGAAAACACACCATGCTACCTTGGAATTGCAGGGGAACATTTTTCGTATGCCTCATGTGGCACTCATTTTACCTGTCCATCACAGTATCCTAAGTAATGCTACAAGTCTGAAAAGCCCTCTGTAGGCAGTACCTTGGCAATTTCTTAAGACATGTACAGCTGAGTAGACCTTCAGCCCTTCCTTCCTCTCACCTTTTCTTTGCCATTCACTCCTTAGATGTAGGATTCTTCCTGCACTGCTGGGACTTCATCGTCTGGAAAAGCATGAGATCCTCTAAGTCTAAAACTTATGTCTTTAGCATCTTGAGCAGCAGCAGGGCTCTCCCTGAAGGCAACAAGATTTGTCTTTCTTCTACGTTGCATGTTGTCCGGGATGTTGGCCTCTGAGGATCCCTACTCCACTAATTACCCGATCACAGGGTAACCTGGGCAGGAAGAAGAGCAAGGAATTCCACAATCTAAAACGTCATTTTGCAATGCTGCCTAGGGTATCCAAGTCTGAATGCAATTTCTCTTGGTACTTGACATGTATATGTATGTTTTTTTTACCTCTTAATTTCACTGAAATTTCATTCCTGGCACAAGCAAGAGAGTTTAGCTTAGATTCACATAGTCTGTGAATAGCTTGTATGAGTCTTTTCAAGCAAGCAGTGAGTAAGGATGACATAGAAGGGCCTAGAAACAGGCTTGAGTTGTTTCTTCCCCATAAGATATATTAGTAAATTCAACATCTTTCTGTATTAAACTCTGCAAACATAGGAAGATGTGTGAAATGAACAAAGTATGTGTGCATAAGCATGATGGGTAAAGAGTGTTGATGTTGAACCTGAAATGAAACTAAGGAAAGCATATGATGTGTGAAACATATGGCAATGCATATGTATGAAGTTTGGATCAGGATATGCATCACAAAGTAGTAATAGTTTTTTTATTCTGGGAGCAGAGAGTGATAAAGCAAAGGGGAATAAGAACTTCACACTAAAAACAAGAGAAGTTGGAATCTCCTTCCTCTTTGCTATTTGGCATTTCCTCTTGAGAGAAGCGGAGGAAGTATTTAAATATTTTATAACCTTCCTTATTGGAACATACATCTCTTTATTACATTTTTGGAAGCATGTGTTCTATTTGAAATCATTATGGATGTATAAATATTTTTAGGAGATGATTATTCTCTGTATGTAGGTGGAGAAGAACATCGAATTAGTGAGATCTTGCTTTCGTGGGTAACAGAGCAGCTGGCATTTTCCCTCCTTTCCTCCGCCTCCTCAGCTAAGGGAAAACACCTCTCATCCTCAACTTTAATTCCCAGAATAAAATAAGAAACGGTTTAATGGTTTTTACTTCCCTCTTTCCATCTACTTCAGGTAATACTGAAATTTGTTTGCAGTTTTTTCATCAGACCACTGTGAAAGTGCAGGGAACAAAAAGGAATGGCACAGGGCTAACACGGAACTGTAGAAAGCAGAGGAAAAAAAAGATCTAGTCTGCTTCCTTGACTAAATTTCTGATTTGTTCTCAAAGACATTTATTTATGACGATTCAAAAATCGCACCTAATCTCCTGTACCCTTTACACATAAGCATTCAAATTCAGATGCTCATCAGGAGGGCCATCTCCTCTTTATCTAGTATATGAAGCCCAGGTCACACCGTCATGAGAATTCATTTTATGTACAACTGCCAGTTGGAGCTCTGCAGCCTTCCCCTTCAGTATTCAGTGATGGTGGATATGAAAACATCCACCAGCGGTGCTGAAAAAAAGAGCATATCCCCCAGTTCTTATGAAGCAGAAATGTATTTTAAAAGGGTTCGAGTACAAGAAATCTACTCAAGATCGTTGTTTCAAAAAGGCTGCAAAGACTTGCTTTTCCCTGCCCTATACAAAGATGTGGCAACAGAGCAATGAACAGCAACAGATACTACAGCTCTAGTTTATCCAACTGAAGCCTTGGAATCTTTTAAATCTCTTCCGTCTACTATTTTGTAAATATAGGCATTCAACAAAGTTCAAACTTCATACTGCTCAGAGGTCTACTCTGTTCACCTCTCCTTCCGTGTACTGTTTTCTGGACTACGTACCTCGTTAGCTAACGTTTAAGTAACCAGACTTAACGGAACAATGCTGAACTATTGCACCTGAACATCTGGCTCAATACAGTCTTCAAGAAACCAGTGCAGAAAGACAACTTCATCTTTTCCTAAAAGACCAACTGCTTTCCCTCATTTTTACTCGTGGATAAAAGGAAAGGACAAGTGTTTAAATCTAAACTGAATAAAAGAATTTGCCAGGATTCAGAAAAGGCTCGAGACAGGGTGAAAATGCAAGTAGAATATAATCAGGCAATAAACAGAATATCATTGTTTCATTACATTCAGCATACTAATTTTACTAGGAGACTATGACTAATAGAGTGAAGTATCTGTGTTATAACTGGCCATGACTGACACCGCAGTGTATTTTCAAATTAAGACGGCTAACAACGTAATTCAGGCAAGCAGAGATAGCCACAAAATCATCATGATAGCTAAGTTCCTCATTCTAAGCTAGCTAAAGAGATTTGCTGTCTGTCAAATCAGAGATAAACTATGTGCTGCCGTTTCTTTCTCATTTACTCTCAAAGCTTTAATATGAAATACAACATTTTAAAATGGATCCAACCTTTAGAAAAAGATGTAAAATAAAACTGTATTTTATTCACCTAATTGATGCACTTTTCACTTTGGCTCCTTATAAATACTGAGGGCAATATACAAATTTTAAATCTGGAATTATGTTTGGAATTTTGAAAGATGCCACATTCGCTGCTCTTCAAATTACACACTTGTGTAGTAGCCATGGCAATCTGCAGATCGAGAACTGCTTCAATAAGTGCTCTGAAGAGTCTCTAACGCTCATGTGTTTGCAAACCCTTCCTGATTCCCCATCATTTCTCAGTTAGAAAGCAATAAAGCTGAGGGTTTCAGATTAAATAATCAACTTGGAGTTACTGTATGCTTTTTAACAGCTTACTGGGCAAAGATGTAGTCCACGCTTCCTGCGCCTTGCCTTTTTTAACTAACAAGGCTGTTCATAGCACCCCATCTTTTCATTATGTCTTATCCCAGGTTAAATACAAAACAACAACAACAACAAAACCAAAAAAGAGTCAAAACCTAAAAAACAAGCCACATACAACAACAACAAAAACCCGAGCTACAATACATAACTAATAAAACCATGCTAATTGCCAAATTGCACTGCTTTATTTCTTTCCGTGATGTATCACTAAGCCCAGCGTTGCAAAAATTCTTTGCATTTGTAATCTTAAGTCATCTGAAGACAAGAAGCAAGTCTTTTCTATATTTGTACAGCTCCCAATACAGCAGGAATTAGGCACGGATTAAGCCCTAATGTCATATAGAAACTTTATTGTTGTCATCCATACTAAGCAAATCTATTTGCTTAAAAGAAAGCAAGTTGAATAACCAACAATATTTAATACATCCTTGCCTTTTACTTCACTAATACCACATACATTACAGTAAAATGACACTGATGTAAATCTGAACAGACCCTAATATTTTTAGAAGAATTAATCCAAGTGGATGTAGATGTTTACAGAGAACAACAACAACAACAAAAAAAACACGTTCAAAATTCACTGGCAAAATGGCATAAATGGCTGTTAGATATAAACATTTATTTTGTCCAGGACAGACGTGAGTCAGTTCTCCGGAATATGAAGCCCACTGATAATCCTGTACTACAATTTATTTCACTTTTACAATACTTATTTACTGCCTTTCTGCAGATGCACAAATTAATTAAGCTGATTTTGATTAATAGGTTCTTTGTAAGCCCAGAGTAGTAAAGAGTCATGAACTGCAAAGTCTTAATTTCTTGAGATTTCGATTCCATATGATCTATCAGATTTGGCTACAAGAGCGAGCTGACTGCTTGCGAGAGAAGTGTCACTTTCTGGTCACTGGAATCCAATGATGAAATATGTACACGCAGAACATTCCAAAATAGCATAGCTGTCGCTATGACTGCATGGCACTTTGTCTCCATATCGTTGGTTTTAGAAACATTACACAAAACGAATTGCATCAACCTTTTGTTTCCTTTCCTATCATTTTTTTTTAAGGTAGCCCAGGAGGTTCCTGACGGAGTTGAGATGGAGCAATAAGTACAGATTTTCCTGAGTATCCCACAGACATGTAAGTCATTTGGTTCACATGTGGGTGGTCTTTGACTTATTCATCTAGTTCTGTTATAGGCTCTCTAACACATCCAACCCAATTAGACAGATGCACAGTGTGGTCTTTACAAAATATCATTCAGCCTTGTATCTTGCAACAAGCAATTACAAGTCATCTTCAGGGCATTGATTTATCTCGCATTGCCCTACCAATTTAACGACCTTATGATTTATACTGATTATGGAAGTCTCTACTTGGCAAGCAAAGTAATTATCCATCAATCTTAAATTCTTTAAGGGAAGAAAATGTTTATTTTCTGTCTGCATAATTAGTTTTATGTCATTTTTAATGTCATGACTCCCACATGCATTGAAGATATATGTAGTGACTCCTAACGTCTCACAGAATGTCAATTGAAAATGCAATTTGACAACAGGCTTAGCTTCTATTGTCTGAATACTTGGCATTATATAATTAAGACGGTTAAGTCCTCTACTTGGAAACTCATGGATTATCCTAGCACGAAATGATGGACAAATATCTGTGATCCAGTCACGAAGCCCTGTAGAAAACCCTGAGTGACAAAAATAGCTTATTTTATTTTAGTACATTTAAATATCACCTCTAGACGTAGAGATTGAGGATCACCCCCTGCATGGCCCCTAAGCACTAAGGGGTGAAGCAAATGACCTCTCTTTGCCTCTCTGTCACTGCTTTTTTTTTCTTTTTTTTTTTTTTAAAGTTGTTTGCTTTAGAATAAGAACTCCAGCGCTGTGTGTACCTATTTGTTTTGAAAGAAAATGGGCTTTGACTGAGAAAAAAAAAAAAAAAACAACACCAAAAAAAAACATCAAAAAAAACCCCACCAACTTAGGCTCAGTTGCCTTATTTTCCAGACTAAAACATTCTACTTGGTGTTCTGGAAAACTCAAGTAATTTTGGAACTGTTTTCATTTTTAACCGTAAAGCTCCTTAAAAACCGAAGGATTCTTAAAACCTTAGGATTGTGGGGAGACTAATATCCAAGACGAGGGACTGAGGATTACAGATGTGCCACTGAGTTCCCCAAACCTTACTTTTCTGCCCTGCTCCTCAAAGCGCAGTCACAAACAAGAGATCCAATCACTGCTCTTAACGAAAAAGATCAAAATAAACGTTAAGGTGGTATGTCAATCCCGAGATTGATCTTTAATGTGCCCTCGTTAACAATCTCTGCATTTTAAAGACCCATAGCCTAGCAGATGCATAAGATGACAAAGTCCTTTGCGCACATTTTGAGTTTGATACGAAGGCTCACTACTCACAAAAATTAGCGTGGATGGAAGTGATGGTTCAGGCTGGGCACAGATACGAAGAGAGTAAGTTTCTAATGTGTATAACATTGATCATACATCATCAGTGATACAGGTGACCTATCGCACCTTTCATTACACACAAAAACTTCTTTTTCTTCCAAAGGAAAAAAAAACAACACTTTTTTTTTTGCCTCCCTCCCCACCTTTCTCTAATCAAAAGTTGTTTTTAATTAGGAATAAAACCAACGCAAAATTTACAATCATAACCACTGCCATCCATGCAAGGCTTTCAAAGTGAAAAAAAACAAACACCGAATGTTTTTCCTCACATTCTTACCACTACCAATTTCAAATATCTAAGCAACTCCATTTATCCAAGAAGTAATATGGATACATCTGTATCCGTACTACTTAAAATTATTCATACTTAAGTATGGATGCTTACACACCATGTAAGTAGTATCCACGCTACTCTTTTAGGACAGATTGTACACGATTCAGGGTGCCTAGCTTTTGGCCCTGGCTATCTGCTGATCCCCCAAGCGACGCTCCGTTGCCCTAATCATTATTGTACGCTTTAAAATTTTCAAAGTGTCTGCAATAACGCGGAATATCTGAGAGTTTGATTTCTTAGCACAAAGTGGAGGGACTGGCACGAGGTTGCATAGAATCATAGAATCATTTGGGTTGAAAAGACCACTGAGATCACCAAGTCCAGCCCCAATCCACCCCCACCACGCCCACTGACCACATCCCTCATTTATGTGTTTCTTGAACACCTCCAGAGATGGTGACTCCACCACGTTCCTGGGCAGCCTATGCTAGTGCCTCACCACTCCGAGAAGAAATTTTTCCTAATATCCAACCTGAACCTCCCCTGGAGCAACTTAAAGTCATTACCTTTTGTCCTGCATTTGAGAGTCCTAAACATTCTGAGATAGTTTTTTTTTAAAAGACTCCGTAGTTAGAGGAAGTTAATTTTTATGCACTGCCACTCATTGTAGTTCTCGGAAGCACTCCAACTCCAGCTGTATAATAACTGAAAGTAAACCAAGGCGCCTGCTTCCTGGCCATCTTTAGCAGTTTAGATATACCTTGTGTAACAGGATACAGACTACAAATAGCACAAATCTCAATTAAGCAGTTTTTACTTTCTGTTCACATCCTAAGTGTACACTGTGAAACAACATCTAGCTCCAAGAAAATATTGCAGTATTAAGAGAAACAGCTTTGAATCAGGCCCAAAGAAAGTATAGAAACATCTACTACAAAGCAAGTAAGTGAAAACAGAAACACAAAAATAGGAGCACTGTAAATCAGTTTCTAATTATGGAATTAAACGTCACCAAATAAGCTATATAGAAATGTTAAGCAAACTTGTTTGTTCACGTAAAATTTACAGATTTTAGACATTTCATTTAGTATTCACAATTATGTTATGAAAGTACGGAAAAAATAACATAAAATACAGGAATCAGACAGATTTCAAGCAACAGTGTTAATGGGGAACCTTACTAATTGGAGCTTTTTCCCCCACGCAGTCTAATAATGTTGTTTGAATGTTTATCTCATTCAGCCAGTTTAAGTGTGAAAACTTCAACGGCTGTTTAATAAACTTTCATTTTAATACAATCAAATGCAAGGTGATGCGTACATAGAAGCTATTGCTGTACCTCTTATTGACAGGATGGATGGAAATGCCTATTACCGACATGAGTCTGTATATACAGGCATCAGGGTTATCGCTACTCCCACAGTGATGCTTTGCTCAGGTATCTAATTTAATCCTGGCATTCATAAAATGAAGACAGCTGATGAGGATCGACCATGTAGAATCTTACAAAATTACTGGATTATCAGATGAATTTGGATGGCCACCTTTGAAATGAGTTATAAATTAATTAGAAATCACAATTTACTTTTATTAGTTGCTCAAGCTAAAATGCCACTTTGAACTAGCTTGACTAAGGTGAGAATGCACATTCCATTAGCACACTCTGTAACACAGAGCAAGATCTTCAAACAAAGGCCCGGGGCGAATAAGTGGCCCCGATAACGGCTCGAATATCTGAGGCAAGATTATCAAGTTACTCTGGCCTTAACCTGGGCAGGTGTCATGGAAGAAGCAAGTCAGCAAAGATGATCTTTTGTGACAATGTGGAAAGAACAATTTAAAAGCAAAAAGTGCTAGGTACACTGAAAGTAGTTGGGAATTAGATGTTTGCACTCAAGGCAGCGCATTTATTGGAAAAATGAAAACAAAAAGATGCATGGTAGCAAAGATCGTAGTCATTGTCATGTTTTTAAATTAGCAGTATTATTTTTTAGACGTTAGTTTTTAGCCCTTTCAAATTAAAGCATATTTATAGCAAAACACGATTTTATTATGCTTAGATTATATAAGTTGTGAATCCACTTTTTTTTTTTTTTTTTAAATTTTCTCAGGGCAGAGTGTTTGTGGAATACTCTGTAGATTGGGAAATGTTTTTGGACAATCTGAAAAGCAGTTATTTTCCAATTTTTTTAATACATATTTAACAATCAATATATTCTAATATGAGACTTCAGAATGTGAAATATCTTTTAAGTGTCTGGTTAGCATCAGGGTTTGGAGGGTGAGGTTCTATCACCAATTGTCAATTTCCACACTTCAAAGTTTTGTACTGTTTTGTACACGTACACAATCTTGTATGTACTAAGCACACAATCTAGGAAACTCACAATGTAATTCTAATGATTTTTTTTCATTAAATATTAAAATGTATCCTATACCTGAACTCAGTCTTTAATACATGCTGTATCTTTCTTGAAATACATCAATGTATTGCAGCTTACAGCATCCTGAAATTGCTTTTTTTGTCTGCTCTTCTGCATGTGTAATCCTCCTTAAAAACATTTTTCTTACACTGTAGATACATTCCAATGAACATCACTGAGATCTTGATTTTAGATAAGTACTGCTGGAAAGACGAGCGCATAACCCTATCTGCAAAACCATTCAGCTAGCCTACCCTTCCTACTTGCGTTCTTCCTATGTAACTGTCTTAAGTATTTCTAGGGACCTATCGCTTGGTATCTAGAAGCATCTATTTGCCAACAGTATTTTTCAAGACACTGGATTATACTATAAAACAATTCTGAAAGATTTATTCAGACCTGGCACATGAAACAGACTCCCTCACCCTTTGCAGAGGCACCAAAGAGAGAAAGGAAAACCTTACGGTATTTAAAAACATTTTTGAGATCTGCGTGGTGATTCATCAGTTAATTTTATCAGAACTGATGGAAAAGTGAAGCACGTCTCCCATATCACAGGTACGCGTTCTTTCCAAACACTCATGAGGAAAGGGAGAAAAAAACCAAATGATTTATTTCATCTCAATCGATTATTTCCCTAACCTTCATCTCTGTGATTTGTAGAATACAGTGAAGTAGCACATAGAAGGCAAGAAAACCATGAAAACTGCGATACGCGTTTCCTGCAGATTTTTAGGTTGTTTTTTAGTGCTAACAACATTCCTGCTATTTACTGTTTCAAAGTATTTTATCATGAAAAATACAAGAAAGTTTGGTTATGTTGGAAATGTCAGGGCCTTCGGGAAGCAAACGTGGAAAACAGATGTTTGTTGTTTAAGGTTACAATGTAATTAAGCCAATGGGACTAATATTACTTATATGTCATTACTTAAGAAGCAGCTGTTCCTCCCACCTCCTGATTCACTGATTGGATCCTGTGTATTTTCCACCCCCATAACACTGTCTACTTGTCAGTGTAAGTTTCTTCTCTCTCGTAAATTGAAAGCGAAGTTCATTCTCAAAGCCTCAATGAATGGAGGCTTCTAAAGGCATTGTCATTCTTCACCCCGTGTGTAATAGTAGAAGTTTGGTGGTGTTCTGTTTGTTTTGCCTGATCAGAAATTTGGCCCATCTTACAGTTCAAAAGGAAACACAATAATGTATAGGAGGCTCATATTATTTTAAACAAAGTCGCATTAGGACCTTGAAAAAGTGAACTGTTGCTCTTGTAGAGACCAGGAGAAGATACAAGTAAACAACTCCAGAATATTTACAACGAGGAAATGCATACTAATGCCATCTCTTGAAAATGAATGGAGAAACAGGGTATTGGTAGAGATGTCAACAGCATCAAGAAAAGGCTTGTGGCGTATGAATGGAAAAGGCAAGCTTGAGTAGCATAAAGATAACCAGTCAGTACCCGATTTGTCATTTGCCAAATACAGTTACCTAACTTTCATAATGACCAGCATCTAAACCCAGCACCGTAAGAGATTTTTAATGCTTAATCATTAAAAAGAGAAGCAAAGACAATTCAGAGGTACTTCATGAATTCTTGTACAAATCTTACTTATGATCCTGACAGGTTTGACTTGAATGCTGTGAAGTATATGCAGAGAGACAACATATAAAATTCTCATAAAAAGCTAGAGTATGGATGACAAAGTACAGTAGAAATTTCACTGACCACAGACGACAGAAGGGAGAGCTGTTTTCTTTGAGGTAAGGCGCATATTCACTTGATGCTATCGGTTATAGGCATTTATACTGGTGTCTGTCATTGCAGAATCTAAATGGCAGTACGGGAGGGGACAGTGCAAAGAAAGAATGAAGTGCAAGAGGAGTAGAGTGTACTCCAGGAGACCTGTCCAGTAGAGTGGAGCAAAAATAACGATCTTGTGCTTTTAAGAAAGGGATGCTGAATGTTGAGTGCAGGGGAGGAAACAAAGGGACCCGTTTAACTTCATTTGCTGACCTTCTTCAGTTTTGTGAGGTTGAGGAGCATTAGTAACTTTACGGTTGTGTTTGAGTTACATACTCAAAACGTGATACGAAGTACTTCATCGAGAAATGCTAGCTTTGTGCTGAATGTGTAGTAGCGGAGTTTCAAGTGAGGTCAGAACCTCATACTTCCACAGAATGCAAATTTTCAGAAGAAACTGGAGATAGTTCATATGTAAATGCTTTGAATTTGCAAGTACAATCTGTTCTTTCAACTCATTAGCTCATACTTTATGCCCTGCCAAATTGCCAATTATAATAGTCTGAAAGATACAATCTTAAGCAAACTGCAGAGAACAGTGACATTCGTAACAATAGATTATTGCCAAGTATTTTAATATCAGCTGAAAGATACGGGCAGCTTGGGTTGAAGGAGGTAATGAGTCAGAAGACTTGGGGTTATCTGGTTGGATATCACTTCTTCGGTTCCATTTAATTCTTGGTTTGTATTGCTTTAAATACCATAGACCAGAATTTTTTCAATGGTGATTTTGCACTATGGAGCTACATTCAGGGAACTACATATTTGTCATTAGTCTGAGACACTTAAACCATAATTTGCAAGGATGCTGAGCACCCTTGATTTCCCAAGGTTGCAATGAAAGCGTCAGGTTTTTTGGCATTTCTTTTGTACATTTTTCAGATCATCAATAAGCTGAGTATGTAACCTCTTCTGTCATTGAAGCAAAACTGAAGAATGTAGCACTCTTTGAAAAAAAAATGCTCAGCTACAGAACTCTGGGCTTATCTCATGCTCTCACCGCATCACAAAACACTTATTGATTTTGGTATTCAATATTTAGCTGTTGAACCCTGGATTTTTTTTTTTGTCAGTAACAAAGAACATACAACAACAGTCGTGCAACCAACGTGAACGCATATTTTTGGTTCATAAGAAACAGTGCTTTGTAGACCGAACACTATGGTGCTTCCCTACAATAGGTGACAAGAAATTGCTCCACAAATTCTCCTCAGCATTTGTAACAATCCCTTTATATCCATGCATGTACTGGGGCTTACAATTTCATGAAAATGTAATCAAACCACTTACCTGCAAATGTCCACTGAAGTTAACAAAGCTGCATATACCTGGTGCTGCGCTCACTGAAATCAGTAAACTGGAATGTGTACAAACTGTAGAGGGAAAAAGAGGATATTCGCTATTCCAGGCATCAGAAAAATACTGGATGTGAGAGATCTGCAGTTGTGTGAAAAGTGCTGGAGAAGCTCCTTTTACCCACCCCGCTGAATCACCCTTATGTCAGGCTCTATCCGTAACGTTCTTACTCACAGAAATACTCTAGGGCTTTGTGTTTTCTTTTTTTATTGTTAAACCTTGCCTTTCTTCTAAAACTGCAGGAGAAAGGGGGTGCCTCGGAAGCCTGATTTCATCCAGGTACTACCAAAGAGTTTTTTTTTTCCACTTGTGGGAAGGGGCAGAAATAGGAGGACTGTTTTGAAATGAACGGAAATGTAAGCTTATAATGAGTTTACTTGAATTTCAGACTGTATCAGCAAAATTAAATGCGTAGAATTGAACGTTCCCTATGAAATCATGAAGTCATTTGAAGTCGTTTTTTCTTTAAGAACACCGAATATCCAAGAGGCTTGTCAAGTTCACAGTAATTTAGCCACTATAAATGACACCGTACTTAAACATTTGTATGCTGAAGATTGTCTAAGTCCAAAAGTCTGTTGGAATAACGAATCTTTCCTTCCTAAAGATTTATAGCAACTGAATCAAAACACCTGACTGCTCATTTGTGCAGAGAGGTAGAAACCACAGCAGGCAGTAAGTGGTGTAATATAATCAAGTAGAAAATAAGCAGTTATTGAAACAAAATCATATGATGTGAAATGCTTGTGGTCCACCTTGTTTGCGTTCACGCTATCAAAAAGCCTGAACAATCACTGTATAGGCCCTGATGGGGATAGGTGCTAACAAAAACTTCAGAAGTTGCTGATTATGACAGCTAGGGAACGTTCCGATATCCTCCAGTCAATTCAAGGGAGTGGTAGTGCAGCTGGTTAATGCGTAAGCTTCTCAAGACTAGCAGCGCTGTGTCAATACAATTTACCAGAGTAGCTGCACCATCACAGCAATTCATGCCGTCCGCTAACCTTACCAAGCAGTACAGTGGTTTTGCAGAATGATTCAAAATGGAATACAACTTTCACTTAACGTGCCACTATATAAATGTTTCTGATTAAAAAACTTGTCCATTTTCAGCAACATCACCAACAGATGTACCTCATATACGTATACAGTACTGAGCTATCTTTCTTACAGCCTAAAAGGTAATAACGATTACTGCAAACATTAGCAAGTAAAGCCTTGAAGCACTCCCTTAAGATACTATTACTACGTATTTACACAGTGAGAGACTGTGATATAGTCTTAAGTGTAAGCTATTTCTGCAAGTTCTCCAAGAGAGCTAAGAATAATAAATCTTCACAAGAATTTTCTTTTTCTTGGCAATTGACTGTTTAAAGAAAAATCCATGTTATATGTGGGTAAAACTAGGTTCTTTGCTTGGCTTGTGATTTAGGCTTAAGTTCTGATCAATTTTTAAATTCCTGTTTATTTAAAATCTACCCAAAGATCTATTTCTAGAACATACCACACAAAATCTGTTCATTTCCTCACAGTTCCTACAGTTCATAATTGAGAAAGAATAGCTCAAGCATACAATTATTTGAATTTCATTATATAGGAAAAGATGAAAGATGGTAGAGTAAGTTAGAGGAAAACCAAAGAATTAACAAAAAGGGTCAGACTATGTTAAGTTAAAAGTAAAAGCCATCAAAGGGAAAATCTCAAATGCTGAAATAAAAATGATAGAAGACAATTAGGAAAGCTATGGTATGAATATCTTAACAAGACATGCAACCGAAAAGAAAATTATAAAGATGTAGAGAAAAATGACTGAGATAAAATAACAGTAATGAGAGAGAAACCAGCAATGCTTCCAAATGGTGCAGGTGGAGTACCAAGAAATAGGAAGTGGAAAATGGAGTTGTGTGGCAGCTATTAGCAAAGAATGCAATGAAAACTGTGACCCAGACTGTGGATAACAGAACAACAACCACTTCCAGATAATAAACATTGTCAGAAGGTAAAGAAATCAGACAGGGAGAAGCAGCAAAGCTGAGCACGTGTTTCGCTTCTGCATGCAACAGAAAAGCAGAAATAAAATGACTAAATGAAACACCGAAAGTGCGTAGTGCTGAAAAACAGAAGACCAGCGATCCCAAAACATGTTTGTGGACTTCTGCAACGTGGGTTTAGATTTTAATCTCCTCGAGAAGCAACACAGCTTTATTAAAAAAATATGCTATTAATCATAAACTATCTGACAAAATGTATTCCTGCATTTCATATATCACTCTTCACCTTGACCACTGTTTCCTGCGCTTTGTGACAAAATTTATTGTCTCTTGAGTTGTGGCAATCCGAAGCCTTTACAGAACTACGCTGCAGATTCAATTCAATTCCTTTTTTTCAGGGTAAATAACACACCAGAAAGCCCTGGGCAAATTTTTGTAACCAAGGTCACACCACGTGCAGGAGCGCTGGCGCAATCAGAACAGAGGTACAGGATCAGGAACGAGTGCCTAGAAACAGAAACCTCTAGAACTGACTGCCTGGCTTACGAGAACAAAGAATCATATCAGAGCGTGCAGGTAGAAAGGCTGTATGAAGCAGAAATGTTGAAAAAGCACTACGATACTCATGCTCTAATACAGTTTGTACGTGGGACTATAATGCCACCATAATTCACTCAACTGAAAGCAAAAAAAAAAACAACAAAAAAAACCAATCTCCAGCACGTCACAGAAATACTAGGGGGAAAAGGGAAACATTTCTCCTTTTACACTGCCACCGGTGAACATGTAGTACAGCTCTTAAAATCCCTTTCTTATGCATAAAGTGAATAGACAGAAGAAAGGATGCCCTTCGATTCTTAGAATTTATTTGCCTTGAACATAGAGAAGGGAGGTAATAGTTTTTTTCTCCTGTCACTCCTTATTTGTGAGTGAAGGGACGCCTGGGAAGTCACATCTATAGAACAGAATAATGCAGTATGGAGAGAAAAGTCCTCTAGACACACGTGTATGGTAGATAAAGCAATGTGTCAACTGAACATACAGCGAGTAAATTAGCTCAGCTCTTCTGAAAGGATGATTAGTAGTTTGCTCTGTCGGGTTCGACTGGAACGCTCTTTCAAAATCCTTTAAAATACAAATAATATGTAAATAAAATAAACATATAGGTAAAAGTATATATATATATATATATAACATAAAGAGTTGTGTGAGATGTAAACATTGGAAGTACACATAAAGGAAAATATAGATTCTTTGAGCATTACCAACACAGGAAATTCTGAAAATGTTCTTTACCATCTCTAAATCTTTTGACATGACCTTTGTCCATTTAAAGCACGCTGCCTTCTCATTCCTGCCCTCGTATTATCTCTCCTGTTCTCCTGGTATTTACATATTTACACATTCACACTGTGAACCAGAGTGGGGAACTGAGCCCGTTGACAGGTAACCCCACAGAGAAAGTCATGTTTTAAACTTGGTTGAGATTCATAGCCCTGTTACATCTTTAGCTGCGCAGCTAGCTGCCCTAGCATACTGAAAAGTAGGGAGGAATTAGCAGCCAGAGGACAGACTATTAAACAAGCACTGCTGCTGGAATAAATTAAAAAAAAAAAAAAGTACATTCCAGTATGGCCTCAGTCTTCTTGAATGTTAGTTTAATGCTGCTGCTAATCAACAACAGAATGCTGTAGCTAGTTTTATTTTATCTTTTTAATAAGCAGCTCAATTCTAGCGTACTTTCCAATATTTCCAGGTTGTGGACTGTGGGGAACCTTGTAACTTTTAAAATGTTATTTGCAAAAGGATAGTATAGGCCTTAATTAATAGTTTAGATGTTAATGTTTTAACAGTCACACTATTTAAATGCCTGCATGGTTTAAACGGAGTTGAGTTGTTTGGTTTTCTGTTTCTTTGCAGCTGCTCAGTAAATCGAGAAAGAAAAACATTCAAGAGCCAATCAAAATCTGAGTATCCCTTTGATGACATATGGGATTGATAACTACACTGACAGCGAAGCCGAGAATGCCTCAGGATTCAGGAAGCAGAAGTTTCTTACACAGACCAGCTGAGCTGAGGAAGTGAACTATATGATCTTTTTAATTAAAAAAAAAAGAAGAAGAAATTAGCCTAGCAGGAATACATAGTGTCTGATTTGACTAAGTGTAATTAAAAGCTTACGTTTTCAGGGACTTAGGATGAAACCGTTAGAACTGTTTTCTTTGTTGACTCTGAGATTTATGTTACTTGCATGAGACCTCGTGTATTTTTACAACATGAAATGCCTTGACCCTGAGTTATTACGCTTTTTAATCTTTTCCTTTTAAAGCTCAAAGGCAAGACACGATATAGCCTGCAGACTTTTTTTTCCCCCAGAATGGTATGTATATGTCCTGTGCTACAAGTCTGAACCAAGAAGAATAGTTTTACTAACCAGGGTTAGCAACTAACACCACCTGTTAACCACCAAATAAGGAGACACATTGTTCTTTCATTGAGCTCTTATTTGCCTTTAAGAAATCTGCCTAAAAGGGACCTTAAACATTTTCCTGCTACGTTTATTGTCTTTATGGAATATTGTACTTTATGGAAATTTATAACAGACATATTTATAAAACCTACCAAGATGGCAACTGTCTACTCTAAAGTTAAAACGGATATTGTAATTTTATACTATAATACTGATCTAATTAACATGCGAAGGGATTAGCTACTATGACACTGGATGCTATAGAAACCTCAGGTTATACAGATAATTAGAGACTGAAGAGAATTCATGATCCTCCAGGGCATGAATAAGAACAGCTACGCTCAGCTTCTGCTCTAAACCATCCCTTGCAGTAGCTCATCTCTCTTCACTGACTACAGTGAGAGTTTCGAGAGATTTAGCCAAAGCTATAATTAGCCTGCATGCATTCCCACTAAGTACCAGTGCACAGACTTCCATCAAATTCAATGGAACCTGAGTCAAATTGCTAGAGCATTCCTGCTAATACAGTATAGCGTGAGATAGTTTCGCAGACTAAGAATTCTGTTACATTGCTTTTTTGGTAGAATGGCATTCATAGCCTCAACCTATAATTCTCATTTAAAATTTAATTTCTAATATGGAATGAATACATCTGCTAGCCATAAATATTTCTAAAATGTTAATAAAATGATATGACCTCCGAGACATAGAACACTCTCACATCAGGTTTCGGAGGGTGAGATCTGTTTGAATGCAAACAGTATCTGGCATTAAGTTAGGTACGGAGTGCTTCAAACAACTTGGAAAAGAATGTAGTAGGCCACAATGTAGCACTGAACCTAAAGAAAAATACTTGAGTGATACTTTTTCTGAAACCGTTTTCTTGTTAAACCTGAAACATAAGACTAGAAAATGCGTACACAGAAGTAGATTAAAGAATAGTCTAAAATGTTGAATATAAAGCAACACGAGTGCAAACACTAAAAATGGAAAAGGAAGCATCAAGAAAACTTGAGAAAGAGAGTGATCTGACAAATCAACATTGAACACAGTCTGTTCACAAACAGAGAGCGTAGAGCCCCTATGTTAAAAAAAATACCTGAGCTTAACGTGAGACAAAGTTTTTTACTTAGACATACGCTAAAGCTCAAATACGAGGCAGTAAGCTCAAAACTGGCCTTGCTGGAGTGAAGTCATGGTTCCACAGATGCTTCCCTTACCCCAGGAACCTATTCCCATGCACACATCTCTCCTTCTTTCCCCCAACGTTACTCACATGCAGCTCTTTATAAAGCCATGTAAACTACATCAGGGGATCTATCTAGCCTAAAAATAATCCTACAAAAAAAAAAAAAAAAAAACTACACAGGACGGGAATGAACTATTGACAGTGTGGCAGGAACAGCCTGACCTGGTACTCTTACTGGAGAAACAGATGAAAAAACGTTGACCAAATTAGCAAATAATTGTTTAATGTGTTATTCAAATCTAAGTGTTCAGTACTCAGTGAACAGTTCGTAAACAAAGCAAACAGTAGTAGCCATTTAGTGTAGCTACTTTGGAAATGATCTCATTTATCCGACTATAAATGTGACATATACTTCCACCTCTTCTTCTGAAAGAGGAAATATTAGTTTCATGGCAGTACTGTCTGCTTTCAGCTAATGCTGATCTTTACAACGGCCTTCCAGGTCTGTAATAACCGGTTCTGACACAAAGCAGATATTTGAAATAGGTAAGTACTTTCTCCCAAGCTAAATGTGAATGCTCATAGGAACATAAGTTCATTTTGGTTGGTGAACCACACACCTCTAAGTTCTTCAGCCCTGAGTGAAGGAGAAGAAGGAAAAAGAAATGAGGAACCTTTTTCATGATTTTCTTTTTTGCTTATCCAGATCTAAAGGTTTTCTTCTAAAATTTTATACCTGCTCACCAAGCATGGAAAACTGGGACCTCCTGCTAAGCAGCGATTAAGAAACTGCAAAATGTTTGGGGATACTCTAGAAAAAATGCTTATTAGAATAAAAAATGCCATCACCGACGTTAATAAAAACATTACTTGATATTTTAGCATGTAGGAGTAATGAAAAATATTCTAAGTTACGGAGAAAGAATAATAATGCAGATGAAAATAGGAAAGATAAGAGAAGTCAGAGACGATTCGCTAACTAGTCTACAGAAGTCGGGTGGGAAAAAGAGAGGGAGTCAGTCAGTCACCCTCACCGACTCCTCTGCACAGTGAGTGATGAAGAACACACGTATGAATTCAGCTCTCCTGCAAATTTGATACAGATCCGTGAAACGTTCACGCGTTTTCAAGAGGAGCGTTGCATCAAAACTAAGAAAGAGGAGAACAATGTTTGGACATTTTTAAAAGGCCTGACATTTACCTAGTATTTGTGCAGGAGTGTTCTCGTTTCCCACTTAAGACCACGATAATAAAGGTATGACTAAATAGCAGAGCATTTATCTTCATTTCATTGATACCCCTGCAGTCCTGAAAGTCATTCTGAAGGAAGGCGATCGCTCAAATGCCACAAGCTACACTAAGCCCATCATGCAAGAGGGACTACCCTCACACGCCATTGCTTACTATCTTAGATTGCAGTGCTAACTAAAACTGACAGAGAAAATGTGTGCTTTTTCCAGCTGCCATTTCTTTCGTGTTAGCCTCTAAGTCTAGTGTCTGCCTCTGAGTGTTAGCATACGCATATCTGAGTTCACAGCAAACACTTTTTATAACCTCTGTACACAATCCTAGGTTATACAAGTGTGCTTCCGTAAAACTAAGCCATCTAAAGACTCTTACACAGTGTATTCAGGCAGAATAGGAGCTAACAAAAACCAAACCAATCATTCAACTACCGGCTACTTGTAAGGGCCCAGTCACCATCTTAGAAGGCAGAGGACGAGACCATAAATCTTTTCTTTTGGAGCTTTTGGGATCTTCGCATCCTTTATAATGGCTACACTTTGCTTATGTTTATCTAATAAGCTTATCAAACATAGGACTTTATTTGACACAGTGATAATTCGATTGCCAGTTTGATTTTAACTCTTGATTTTATTGCTCAACGTATTTCATTCAATTATGTTAGGCTTTCCGTAGATTTGTCATTCTGTTCCATCATTCAAAATGGATCTCAGAACTCAAAAAAACATTTAAAAAAATCACAAATTTTAGAAGAAAAAGAGAGAATTTGTAAGTAATTTGTTTAATCTCTGAACATTTGTTTAATGTGATTAAACATTTGTTTAATCTCTGAACATTTTGGAGTCTGTAACAATTGTACTTGCTAGTGAAGTGCAACAGAGGGAGCAGTGACATAAGCTTCAGCTGCCCAAGCCTTTGAGTGTGGCCAAATCCTGACTTGGCAAGACAATCAAGATGTACTCACCCATAGTTAGCCCAAAGCAATACTACTGCCAAAGAAGCACAACTCAAAATAGAGGTTTATGCAGTGGAGTGGTATGCCAGGAAGAGGATCGGGAACACATTACAGATCAACTGCTCTGCGACAACATGGTCCTTGTTTGTTCTTCCAGGAACACGTATTTGGTAACTAATGCATAACACAACCTAATGATAGCTAGCCCCTTGTTACCGTTGGTGGTGTGAAGACAGAAAGCTCTCTGCCAGAAAAAAGACACTCCTACCAGAGGGATTCTCCAATCTCAGAATCCGGTTTCTTTGCCACTCCACGCCGCTAAACGGAATGCCTTAACGCACGTGAAAATTACTCATGCACGTATTGAAACAAGAAGCAGCTCTGTATCATGCATTAGTTTGCCAGCACGCAACCTTCCCTCAACACAAAGGAAAAGCAGCAGAATAGCAAGGCACTGAGTCTCCAACTAAAGGCAGGTTGGAGGCCCGCTGTCCCTATCAGGCTTAGCTCAGAAGCCCGTTTTCACCGTTCCGAAATGGTAGGACAGAGGTTGTCCGCCCCACATTATGCTTTGGTGGCCACAAAATTGCCCTTTGAAATGCTTGTCATTGACTTCATTGAGTTGCTGAGGGATTAGAACGAAAATAACAACTATCTGGATTTTGGTAAGTTATTAATTGTCAAGGCAGAAAGAGTCCTCAGTTATTTTTTTTCTTCCTCACGAGTTACTGCATACTACTTTGCAAAGTTGTGAAGACAAGCTAAAGCCGTTTGTATGATCGTATTGTTTTTAAGTTACACAAAGGCAACAGAATGAATGTCTGCAATCACAGAAGAGATGCATCTCTGCACTATATTTGGAGGGCTTGGGATAGGTCCACAGAGGAAATGACCAAAGGAAATTGCAACTGCGGCAATTCATAGCAGGAAAATATCACTCATAGATCAGTCTGTGCCCTGGGCACGCAGCATGAAAATGTCACGTACTGCTCCCAGGAAGCAGCCTCTCCCATCTGCAGGTTCCTCCCTCAGAGTACTGCTATACTTCTTGCAAACAGGGAAATTCTGCTCCACTTCCCTGGGGTTTTGCCTGCCTGAAGTTTGTAGCTCTTTATTCTCCCCATGTCTGAGGAGCTGAGCTGACCTAATCTTGTCCCCAGCAAACATTCAGGAGTATGTGTAGATATTTTACGCATGAATTTAATAAATGGATTTCCATCAAATATAAACCATGCAACAGAGGAACAGCTTGTATAAAGCCATGCACATATCTGCCGTCATCACAGACCACTCGGGCTTTGCTCTCATGGTTACCGTGATATCATCACAATCCCTCTGAGTGCCTACTACCTTCTCTCTCACCACAAATGTCAATTATTAATGCCTGTTCATCATAAGAACACATCATCTAGAAATGTTTTCTGTTTTTTCTCCCCATATGTCTTAAAAAAAAAAATCGTCTCAATTTCTAACAGAAAAATGACTGGAAAAAAAGTTTGCAGAAAGAATTTGCTTTTTCTAGATTAACCTTCCTGCTAATTACTCACAATGAGTATAGTGGATATTTTTTACTGGAAGAGAGAGATAAGAAAGGCAGGTGGGAAATGTTTACAGAGGCTAAACAACCAACTGCTTCTGGTGCCAAAACAAACAGGTGCAGATTTTATTGGTGCAACAAATACAGAAACAAAACCAAACAAATACACAGTTGATGAGGCATGTTTCTGTACCGCAAAAACAATACCTACGAAGTAAAACAAAATGTTCTTCTTTTTCCTGCTGGAGACACTTTCAAGTTTAGGACACGTCCACTACCTTCTGAACAATAACACTAAGGATTATACCCAGAGGGACTTTCAGAAAGTTGTCCCACAGCAGATGTGCCAGTATTCCTGAGGGAAATTATTTGGCGTATTTCCCTTGGCAGTCTGACCTCAAATGGCAGACCAAGATGTGTGCTAGTGATACAATAAATGGAAAAACTGTCTATCTTGCCAATTCTCCAGTGGGTAGGAAGCATTACCAGTGGGCATCCCCACCTTTGTCACATCCAGAATCATACAACAAGCTAAAATACTAACGTAGATGCAACTTGGAGACTCTTTCCTTCTCTTTAAAGAGAATGCACTTACTATGGTTCAAATATAGAGCAATGTTAAGGTAGGCAAAGCAAAACTAGGCCAGCAGACGCACACCAGCTTCTGGCAGTCCTCTGTCTACAGAATTAGAGCTCATCTGTAGGAACTCACCCTCTCTGGAAAGATATACCACGAATTCTGATCCTCAGCAACAACTGCTTTCCTCAAAAATTTCACGTTCTTAAGCGATAACTCCCATCAACTCCACTGAGAAATTCTAGCCTAATTTTTACCATTCATTTTGGGCTAGATTAATTTCATCTTTTGACTGCTTTCTAGCATCTTAGAACAATAATTTACTTTCCTGCTAGCCTATTTGTTCCATATAGGTCAGCGTAAAATATATGCTTGTTAAGCCAATGCTAAGAACAAAATATAGCTGAAAGTAGTAACAGCCACGAGAGTTCCATGGCAAAACATGAGCACTACCAAATGAGAGATGCAATGAACTCCACTTAAGATTATTCAAAAAGCCTAAATGTTTTCTACAAACGTCCATTTTTCATGAGAGCAGCTTGAAATTAGTTGTGAAGATAACTATGGAATTGTTAAGCAACAGTCCACGCTCTTCTGTTGCTACTTTTGTACACCCAATTTTCCAAATTACATCCAATGGAATAACAAGAATGCTTTTTTCCCCATTGTCTTTTGCAGCATTGGGTTTTGACAGGATTTTTTTGACAGTACAGCTACTGCCCACTTCCATGACATTCACGTGACAGGCAGCAGCAGTCGTTGGCCTGCCCAGGGGAGCTTCTTGTAAGACTTACTTCAAACCTGTAGCTTTGTGTAATATACTTTCAGATTTCTGTCTGCGTAACTAACACTATGGAAGAAATTCCTTGTCCTGTGCCAGCTAGTGAATGTGACAAAGGCATCTTTTTAAATAGACAACAATTAGCATTAGGGCATTTATTCAGTGCAGACTAAATAAAGAACTGGAAGACATATGACCATAAAGAATACATACAGAAAGTTTAGGGAGATCTGAACTACTATTAAAAACAGATGGCATGACTCATTTGTTAAACTGTCAAGAAGAATCAAGTTGATCTTCTGTAAAGTAACTCAAAGTACTCTACCTGCACAATGAGTTCTTGCCTATACTTCAATTACCCGCTCGAAAAAGGTGTGGAATTTAGCTCAAGCTAGATGAAGGCACTGTAACTCCTTCCAACTTCTCTTTTGATACATCTCTGAAGAGCACTTCTCAACTTACTTTGTGTCTATAAAATCTTACAAAAATACTGGCAATAATAGCCTTCATGTCAAATTCATGGGTTGTGCATGCTGACTTGCTGCAGACTCTCGGAAGAACGTGGTTGGACCCTTCAGCAGGAAAGCCTGCTTAGAAGTCCTGTTCCACGGACAAGAAATCAGAATACTGCCTCGGGAGACTGTACATGCAATGGGAATATCAAGCCCTGGAGAATACTGCTATCTAAATAACAGCAGCCTGAAACATATACTTCATTATGCCTCATTCTACAGTCTGCGCAATGACGCCCTCATGCCACGTTGAGATGTCAGTAACATTTATCTCAGAGCAAGTTCTTCAGAAGTCTTAGGCTTCTCTCACTGCATTTGGGCACACCACAAAATGTACTAGCTGCAAAGAAGATGTCCATAGATACTCTCTGGACAAAGAAGAGAGACAGAGATGGATGAACGGACTCCAGGGGAGCCGGAATACTCTACGAAGAGGCACCTTATTCCTTGTAGAGCAAGCTATGTTCACATGATGTGATGTATAGCTCTTGACTTACAGGAAACAGTTGCTGAGACTATATCCAAGGTAATGCTAGTAACTAAGTGCAATGCAGCTGGAGACTCTTTTGCTCATATTAGGTGGACAGAAATTGCCAGTTTGGTGCCAAAACATTTTGCAAGTAGCCAGAGGGACTGACCTGTTTGTCAAGCTGTTGCTGATGAATCAAAAAGTTACTGCATCAACTGAAGCTGCTAACCTGTCTGTTAGCAGGCAGGATAGTTAAAATGAAGATATTACGGAGACAACCGTCTTTTCTTTATTATTATTATTAAAACTTAGAGCTGTCAGCCTAAAAAATGCAGCAAAATATTTGAGTTTTAGATCACATTTGGAGAATGTTGGCTGAAAGTGAAAGCTTAGCACTGTCAGGAATGAAGTTTTATTTAGGTGTCCAAAGATGAAGAGTATAGTTTTAGGCAGGTATTGGATGTGTTTCCTATTAGCACAGAATGAAAACATTCAGAGCAGAGACTGTATTTTGCATCTTTTATAGAACGAGACATATTAAGCAGACGTAACCAAGATTGTAAGTAGTCTAGTCTCTCTCTTGCTCTCATAGCTCTTCTTGCATTGCCTCATTTTATAGCTTTTCATAATGATGTGTCTTTTCTCACATTAAAGAGAGAAAATATTTCACAATCATTTCAAAAAGTCTTTTCTTTTTGCTGATCTCCTGCTCACTGATAAATTGAATCCTAACCAAAGCTCCTAGACAGTACCATAATTATTACTAGTAGTAGTATTTACTAACAGTATAAGATTCTAAGGATTCTGTTCTTACCATTGACATTCTGCATAGAAATTTCTAATCTCATCACAAGTTTTATCATTCCCTGTTCTTTGATCTAGTCTATTTAGACAGTCAAGTCTTTTTATGCTTCTTCCATAACGCCTGGGAGTTGGTGCTTTAGATATTTCCATAAAGAGAAGTAGGTACAATGTTTCAGAAGGCTTATTATTCCGTTTTGAGTATGGTGTGTTCCCCACTGCTGCCAGCACTCTTTAGTATTCAGATAATGTAACATTTAACACTTATACTATTACATATCAAAATAGCAGTGATGATTAGAGATATAGGTACTTCATAAAACTCTAAATAAAAAGACACAGCAAATATATAATTCCTATAGCTCTATTTATAGGAGTGAGGATTTCTCTGCTATCCTGTGGTGACAAATGACTCATCCTAGCTATACTACAACGTCCATGAAATTTTCCCAAAATTATATTGCACAATTAGCAAACAGCATTAGGAAATTGTGTGCAGTTTATAGAATATTTAAAATAACTATATATGATTATGTCATTTGTTCCTAAAAACTGGAGCAAAATGCTAAAGAAACTGTACGAGTCAGTCAAATATCGAGTCTCAATTTTTGGTGTCAACTGATTGCTGCTCACTGATTACAAGTTTTCACTTAATTTGATTAATACAATAGCTGTTAGTTTGGTGGCAAGTGACACAACAGCTGTGTTTTTTCACTTCTTGATTAACTTCTATGTCTATAAATATAGACATCAGATTATGAGTTAATAAGACACCCAATGTCCACAGTCCTCTGGCTCTGGTGTTTTCCTCAGTACCTACCCAGTTTCTCAAAAGGAGCATTAGACTGTAAGTAAACTGACTTAGTAGACTGATTATAAAACCATCAGTTTTTGAAATAAGTAATCATCACCACTCCCATGCAGGGAGTTATTTCTGGAGAGTGTTTAGAGTGTTTTGTGGAAGACACTCACTCTGCTAATTAAGTGAATATATTAGCCCGAGCAGAACCCTCGGCTGTTGTGACTACGTTGTGACTTGCACCATACCTAGATTCCTTACACTTAACCTGGGCGGCTATGCGTTAAACTTGTCTTTGTGGTATGCACGTATTTCCTGTAGGCGTGTATTTCAGCTCCCACTGCTATGCTCCTCCAATCATTCATCCGTCGCGCCATTTTCCCCCACACAATTGTCTGCGTATTCACCTTATGCTGCTCACACATTTGTTTTCTTCTAGTCCTACCGAAAAGCAAGAGAGCTTGACTCCACAGGGCCCATGATAATGCACTCACCCAGAATGAGACGACAGGCAGGTCCTTTCTCCAGTTTATTGCCGGTTATTTCTCAAAGTGGAAAAGATTTGCTTCAAAGGAAACTAAAAAAACACTCACCAAATCCTACATCCTTCCTTAGGGCATTACCCCGGAAATCAAAAGCACATCGGAACCAAACCCGAAACTTGTCAACAGGTGCAAGGTCCCTGGCTGCTTTCACGTAAATGGAAATTACTTCATCTCTTAGCTGGGCACCTTCCCACAGAACTATTCGTTTCAGTGGGGTAGGAGCAAGAGCATCTGTTTATATTTAAGAAAAAGACCACGTGGCTCGGTTGCCTAGTCTCAGCAAGAATCCAGGAAGAAATGTGTGTTTCCTTGTTGTCCAGAACTAGACATACTTATTTTCTCTGTACATGTTATAGGAAATTTAGACGCATGGTATAGGATGAGGATTTCGGTATGTGTAGGAAAGACTAAAAGCCAAAAGAAAAAAATGAATTTACTTCTCACTTGTGCTGGAGCTATTATAAAGCGTCAATATCCTCTACATTTTATGACATTTAAAAAGCCTCTACTAATTTAGACGGGCTTATTTGAGGGAAAGAAATAGGTAAAGTCTAGCATGACAGAACCATCTATTGAAAGCTCACCAATTCTCCACACGTATTCTGAGCTCTAACAAGTCGAGAGACTCACGCACGCAGCAGATACAACGGAGCTTTATAACACCTTATTTCATTATAAATCACACACTATCACCCTCATTTCTTGCTTTCAGCAGAAGTAGTCCCTTTTCAATGCAAACAATAAGCTACCCTACGATTCTCAAAGGCATTCAACTGCTGTAGTTGATAGTCTATCTCAGGAATTCCTTGTCGTGAGAAAGCCACAGTAATACAAAAATAGTATTGCAGCTCACCACAAATTTAGCAGGTGTTACGATCCCTTTCCTGAAGCATCTGTGGTTAAATACAGCTCTGTGTGAGGTGTAAGACTTCGTTTTAGGTGTGCGTATATACCAAAATCTATCTCAAGAAATATTACAGAAGTCAGCATCAGAGATTCTTAATGTATCATCACTACCTGACTAAACAGATTATGGCTTTATGACTAATGGTCCACAAGGCTGATACATGCGCGCAGAGAATCAGTCAGTTTTGATGTCTTGATAGCTTGTTACATTCATTAGCCAACTCTACAATTACATTGTTGGGTGTATTATTTGAACTTATCCTGCTCCATTCATTAGATCTCATAATACTTTTTATACCTTACACTACATAAACCTACTAAATTTAGCACTAGTTTTTACAAGCAAGTACAGTGAACTACAATTTAAAAGAAGCTGTAGTATTAGTAAGTTTTCAACTTGTTCATTTGTTCCTAGTAATAGATGCATGGCTGTAACCATTTTGCTTAATATACTGATGCAAGTACAAACACTTAGATATTCAGCTAAACATATATTTGTTTTTCCTAACGCTTTTTCTTGAAAACTAAAAACGTTCCTCGAACTAAAAGTATAAACATATCTTTATTCTATGACTTTCCTAGATTAAAGCCAGATACTGTTCCACTACAGACAGAAGTTTGAAATTTTAATGTGAAAGGATGGTATACTTCGCATAAGCACAGTTATTTCTTGTGACATGTGATAACGGGAGTCAGCAACATTCTTTGAAAATTGCCATTTAAAGCTGTGACACAAATTCTGATTTTGAATCACTATCTCCAACAGAAAGCAGGTAAGTTGCCAGGAGAGGTTCTCTTTGTGACATATCACACTGACTGGGGACATGTTTGGTAACATGGATTTTAAGAAAACACATCTTACAGTTACGATATAGAACACATCCTGGAAAAGTTTTCTGTCTGCTCATGTTTTTCCCTCATGGATTTATCTGCTTTTCTCTTCACACTCAACCGGTGTCCTCATGGCTTAGAGAAATACGCAGGACGTAATTTCCTATCACTTCTGCTATAGTTTTATATTTGTTTGGCCAGCTTCGTTAGCATTATATATAGAGAGATAAAGCTTATACATATAGCAATAGCTTTAAATATCAACAAATAAATTTTTTGAGATGTCACTAAGCAGATTTCAATAAGATAACAGTCATGTCTGCTTTCTGTAATACTCTCCAAAACGTTACCAATTTTTACTAAAAGAAACAGGCACATGCCTTGGGGGCAACTGCATTAAAGTAGGGTTGGATGCTTTTTCTGCGGCATTGTTTTTGTTTTATTCTTGTGACACAATCACTACAATTGCTAGTTTAACTGCACTGTTTCATTTAATAAAGAGTTGACATTTTCCCTGGTTAGCGTCAGTCTATACTGTTGACTTTCCTGTAGCGCTTTAATTAGTCTGTGCATTCAAGCTCTGATTTCAGTGGTGCAGACATACAAAGTATCAGTGTTCAGCAGACAGCCTTGACTACAGCTCCCATTTCATGCAAAGGTGCCTGCAAAAGCACCAGTTAATACTGAAAGCAGAGGTGCATATTTTAACGTTGGGATATTCCTGGTCTTCACCTAAACGTTAACAACGGAAAGAAGTCAACTCAGACTACTGCCAAAGGTAACTGGTCTTGTACATAGATTCAACGTGAAGTTTGGAGACACGGGCAAAGCTAGTTCTAGTCAAAGTTCAGAACAGCAACTTCTACAACTTAGCCTTAGGATAACTAACATTGGATATGTTTTCAGAGCTTCAAAAAGCGTGCCACAATAAAGGCAGAGGAAGACACAGTTTCCCATCGACTCTTCTCCTGCAACTTATCAACCACGCAGATTCCCTGATGTTACAGTAGAATGGCTAGATCTGCTAGTGAAAAAAAAAAAATTACTTTTATGAGTAGTTCAAGGCAAAAAGTTGAAAACTTCCAAAGAGACGGAAACCTAAAAGTTTTATGGTGTTCCCTGGCCACTACGCCAAGGCCTTTCACAAGCAGAAAAGTCAAATCTGCTTCACATTTCTGCCTATATGCTGTGTAACCGTTGAGTAAGACTGTGGTCGTGACCCTAGGGACTGGTGTTTTCAGACACATAGTCATCTGTTTCGAAAACAAAACTTCACAAAATACAGATCAGAAGGAAGTGAGATTGCTTGACAATTCAAATTTTCCCTGTCGTTTGGTACAAAGTCATTGAGAAGTTAGAGGAAGAATACCATAGGATAAAAGTAACATTACTGAGAAGACTGAAGAGAAGTTGGAGAAGAATTGTATATTTTGGACAATTCATCCACACTGAGACAGCTCATCTTTACAACAAAACAGTTAAGTCTATTTAAAAAAATTGAGAGAAAAGTTGAATTTTCTTGGGATCGTAACAGAATTTCTTTCAGCCGTCTGGACTCCCACAGCCTGCGTCAGGTAAGGGGAGTGAGTGGGGGTGAGAAGAACACCCACTCGCTGGAAGCTGAGTGAGAGTGAAAGCAAAAAATACCCATCACAATGCAATTATTTCTCAGGCACGACCATGCTGGTGTGCTTCCCACTCACCAACTGCCCATATCTGTGGGCTGGTTCTGGTTTAGCCTTACTACAGTTAAGAAAACATTGCTTTACTTGTGGTTCAGATAGACTCAGTGAATTTAAGCAGCATGCTGTTTTCCTCCTGTTATTTTAAAAGACGTGCTGCTTTTAGAACATTCTTTTCCTGGAAGACAGGCTAGTACAAATGGTGAGTTTGACTGACAAGCATAAGATGTATCAATACAGACACATTTGGTATTTTATTTTTATATTTTACCAAGACTGTTACAGTAGGATAAAACGAATCCTAAAAAGCCAAAGGGTCACTCTGAGGCAACTAAGCCAAATCTTGAACTAAGGAACACGGGTGTTCCTCTGATATTTTAGGATAGGATGAAAGAGCATTAGTTTTTCAAATCTCATCTCCACCACAGAGTCAGAAAACAGAAGCAGTAAAAACAGTAAGAAAAGCGAACAGAAATTATAGATGCTTAAAGACCTGTTATATATAGCTCTTTAAAAACTTGCTTGATATCAGCATGGCGTTAGACAGACACAGCATGACATGCTTCATTTATATTATATTTTTTATATATGTATGCATATTTTCAAATTCCCAAGCTTTCAGGTACAGTTCTAAAAACGTTAGTACAGCAAGAGGCTTAATATAACTCCAGAGTAATGTAATAAAATATGGCTTAATGCCAGTACATATCTGAATGTTAAAGATATGTCCAAAAATTTGTATAGCTAATTTAAAAATATATATTTTTTAAACCAATAAACACCGTGCAAAAATACTGTAAATACTATTCATAGTGACAAGAACAACAGTTACCACGTATTTGAAGTACTATGAGCTTCTATCGAACTTTCTACCTAATTCTTCACTTCCGTCATGCCTTCCTTTCCCTTACCCTTCCAGTCACCTAACTGTCGATAGCCTGTTGTGTAAAGAAAAGCTTTGTAAAGCTAATGTACTGTATAAAACAAATAAGACAGAAGTTTAGACGAGAGAGACAGAGAGAAAACGTGTCATGGAAGAGTTAAGGTAAGCATTTCACCATAACAGTCACTATTTCCAAATCCTACATTATTTTTCAAAGGCTTGAATACTTAACATTCTAATTTCCATCTTCTCAGGGTCTTCTTATTTTACTCATTTGAAAGACTCCCTAAATTCTTTTTCTCATGTTCGTCCACGCAAGCTACTTTTGCAAGGGAAGTAATAAATAACCAGACACATGTGCTTCGACATTTTACTGCATGAGAGGTTAAAAGGAATGGAGAATTAGAAAACACCTACAAAGATACTTCTCCTTCCCATACAGAAAGAGCAAATACAGGCAGACTGTCAGCCCTGAGGGTGGGGCAGCAAACCAATGCTAGATCAGTTTATTTGAGGATCAAAGAAAGGAAGGTACCTACAGCTCTTTATTTTTGGTCATTCCTCTGCATGCTCATCCTCTTGTGGGAAGAACAACAACCCTTTCCATCCTCTACATTTATATTCTATTCAGGAAATCCCGCAGGATTGTTTTTTTTTTTTTTTTTCTCTTTTTTGATGCCTTCTATCGTTTCATAAGGAGAAAGAGCAGCTTTTCAGAAGAACAGGCAAAGATGTTTCTTCCACAATAATAACTTAGTACCCGAAAAAGTGCTTATAAAAGGAAAGGGCAGCATCTACTAGACAACAGTGTAATCTGCTTAGGTGTAAGGATTAGAAAATTCGTTGTGTTATGAACTTAATGAACAGGCAAACATTTCAGTAGGATATGGTGACGTCAAATATGGTCTTTTGAAGGTCAGCACTTGAGATGATCTACATTATTACAAGTTTAGAAAAGCACCAGAAGTTCTTGGATCTGCAAAATACGTCCCACAAATTATTTTGTTGACCTTTGCAATTAATTTTAAAACACTGTATGTTTTGGTGATCTGCCTCAAGGAAAGAGAGGTCCATGATTCAGCACCAGGCTGCCACCATTATTCACTGTGTTCTAATTATTTATAATTGAATAACTACTGTGAAATGTACATTTTTTATTTCTTAACAATAGATCGTTAAGAAAGATGCATATTCATTTCCTTAAAAGATACATATTTTTTCCTGATATACGAAATCTAAGCATCATGGTTCTATAGAAAGGCTGTAATTTTACAGATGAGAAATCTGTGATTTGTATTTTTTTTTTTTTTAAATCAAGCTTTATCAAACCAACTCGTTCTAAGATCGGGAATTCCATGAAAATGTTATTATGACAGACACATCTTGAGGTTTTTAGTTTTGATCGTAACATGAAAACATGATAAAATGCAAAACAGGTTTGGAACAGAGACTATGTAATGGACTCAGAAATGAATAGCAAGTTTCTGAGGATTTCTAGATATTATGTGTTTTCACTCGTACAAAGATTAGGGTCAAGGGGGGAGAAAGAAAATAGGAGAAAGAAGTGGTAAAACAACCTATGTACATTAACAGGAAAGAGACAAAGCATAAATAAAAAAGGCTAGAGTATATAATGCAAATTAACACACAAAAAAACAGGGAAATACGGAGGAGGTACATAAATGGAAAATATATAGGAACAGAAATAGTTACAACTTGTGGACTTGGTTCTCTCTTAAGCAAAGTAAAGAAACAAGCCATATCAACTGACCAGATTCAGGATCTGCCATAATTAAAGGTTATCTTAAAAAGCGAAGCTGAATCACTTTTTGCTCCACTTAATTAATAGGGAGGTGGGGGAGACAGGAAGCGGGCAGCGTGTACCGTGATAGAATTCCATTTCAGACTAAGCAAGAGAAAGAAGTTATACCGGTATGTCAATACGTCTCGTCTAGTTCACACAGGGGAAAGGTTGTATTTTGGTACTAGTGCTGATCTTCTCAGCTGCACTTTCCATTGCGTGAGTCATCTGCGACATAGACTTGTATTTTAAAGGAGTTAAACAAAAAATATACACAAAATCACCATCTCTGAATGATCATCTCAGCTACTGATGAAGACACTCAGACATGATGAATACTTGATCTCTCAAGAGTTATTAGTCACATGCTTAAGCGAGACTTAACTAATTTGAAATAACATCTGTAAGATTATTCATCTGTTTGAAGGTAAGCAAACGCTCTAATGTACAGAAGTCTCAACCTCTACGTAACTCTCTGCGTCACACCATTCTTTGTGCACACTGTACAGCATCAGCCACTTGCCTATTGTTGACTACGTGATGCAACTCACCAGGTCTTCTGCTGATGGTGCGTTAAATATTGCTCCTTCAGCCTGTAAGAATGTTGATTTACCCATGTACTAATCCATACACTACAGGAAGGTGGCAAGGGTTGAACAAAAAGCAGAGGCCTTGATGTGTTTTGTGTTCCTTCATGAGCTCACAGTGAGACGTGAAGGAGCTAAATATTATTGCAGCCCTTTTCCATTTAGGTAGCTTGTCACATGGTAGGACAGTGAAATTATACCTAATTAATAGCTAAATCACTTAACTTCCTTTAAGATACGTGTGAAGAATTAACAATGATAGGGAAATTAATAAAACCCAAAATGCTGAAAGAGAAGGCACCTAACCCATTCAGTAGAAATGCTGATGTGCCATGTGAAGCAGCTGTGGACTCGCATAAGTTCCCTTCAGCTATGGCGTCATCAAAAGCGATGTCTTTCCAGTACAGAATGCACGTCTGTAAAACCTCTCCTGGAGGCAGGAACTCACGTGACTTCTCTTTGGGACACCCAACAGAAACTAAGCAGCAGCACAGTCTATCGCTAAATTTAGGAATCTCACGCACCATTTGACACTTGGGTCCGTTTGCCTTCAGTGTGCAGCTGCACCAATTCAGTAAGAGAAAATCTATGACCTTGCAATTATCCAGAGAGATGTTATCTATGCTGTTTTCTCACCAAGCCAAGTAGTTACTTGCACATGTAATTCCAGAGTAGCATCTGGACAGCAACCAAAGTCATGCTCTTGTTAACTGAGAACTATTACTGTTAACTGTTCTATTCTATTGAATAATCTTAAACCAATCATAATTGCGAATTGCACTAACTAGCCAAAAAAAAATGTTTAAAAAAAAAAAAACAGGATGAATCCCAGTGATTATTTTGTTTACTGCCCAGAGCCTGATACGCTGGGAAAATCTGAAAATCCTCCGGTTATTTTCTGAAGGTGCTGGTTTGTGAGCAGTAAATTGTTACGAGTTAAAACTTGAGCATCTTTCATAATTTACTTATCTGCAGTAAAACTATACAACTATGCATACTGTAACTGTAGTTAGATATGTAGATGTAGATACGTACATGGAAAACTGTGATTTCTGTTATCTAGAGATAATCCTATAATTTAAAAGTATAAAATCTGTTCTCCTGTTTTTATTATCACACAGGGCTTTAGGGTTTAAAATAATTTAATAAAGATTTCGGATGAAGCCAGAATAGTCGGTGACTCATAGGTCTTCAGTGGGTGGCAGGTAAGAGAAGGGAAAGCCTAAAGCAGTTAAGGTTTTAATGAGACTCAGAGCTAGTTTTCAATTCAGAACATTATTAGTTATTATTTTTTTTCTGTTGTCTTAACCCATACACAACGTTAAAGATATTCCTTCTTCTCAATTTTTGTTTAGTCTAATTTGTTTCTCCTCTTTTCTCCAGAGTTTTCACAAAATAACAAGTTTATGTCACTGCTTCAAAAACATAAAACATTTTGGCTAAAATTTCATTACATTTACGAATGTTATTCTTAACAGGAAGGATGTTGAAGGAAAAAAAAAGTAACTGTTCCACAGTTGCAGCTACCAATATTGATTCTTATAAGAACAGAGGTTACGAGTAAAATTACTATGGGAAGATTTTAATTTTAGAGATGCATCTTATCTTATTCACTGTACATTAATATAGAATTTGATTTGTGAAGAGGAGCCAGAATTTGACAAGGTTCTACAAGTTCCCAAGTAAATTCAGTTGAACACATTAACAGTTCCTTATTTCAGGAAAGCTGTCTGTCCCAGTTCAGCTGAGATTTCACGACAGTGGTAGGAACCAAACTCCTGGGGACCCGTCTTAAGATCCCAGACAGTTCTGCTTGAATCACCTAAAGCGTATCCTCAGCTGAATTGCAGAAGCCGATCCTTTTCTTGTCACTTTCTTCCAGCTCTAACCTTATAAAGGAGAAATCTCTCTCACCCAGTGGATGGGAGGCAGCCATGTCTACAACAACAACATTCCCCTCTGAGAGGTTAATGAATGTATGAGTCAGTCTGACTGAATTACAAAATAGTAAAAGGAACACACGGCATTGTCCCTAGTGTCAAACAGAAGCTAAAGATAAAGTTTAGAGAGCTTTTGACTAGATGAACTTCTTTGAATAGCTTCTGCTCCTCTCTTTTCATAAGTCTGTGTCTTTCCATGGAGAAAAAAAGCCAGAGACCTTGTCCCAACCCACATAATGCTTTTTTTCCCCCCAGGAACCTATGTCCTCACTGTTCCCTTTAAGAACATTTCATTCATTTTCTTCTCTTTTTAAAAACAGAAATAATGTGGTTCTGGTATGCTCCACATTTCTTCACTTCTTCTCCTCTCTCTCTAACTCCTACAGTGTCTTCTGTTATTCTTTGTTAACAACTTTGAGGAGCAAAGTTGAAGTCCTCTTCACACACAGGAGCAATAAAACCTCTTGCGCTAAGCAGAAGGTCTGGAAGACAAATAACGGTGATGGCTCACAGTTTTCCAAAATCAAAACAATTTGACAGAACATCTCACTAAGAACAGAAACTGAGAGACAAAACAAAAGCAAGTCTGATTATTTGTTAATACACGCCTCCTGTACCTCTTATCTTCACAGAATGAAGCAAGCACTGTGATTGAAATCTGACTCAGCTCTCTGGCAGTCTGAGAAGATAGCGTTTCCTCCCTTCCCAGTTGCATAAGACTGTGGCCTACCCAAAATCCTCAGCTTCTATCTACACCCAGAAGGGAGATGTTTTCTTACATATGCTCTGAATAAGAGAATACACACCATTTCTTACTACGTTAAAAACCAGCAACAATGAACTAAGCAGTACCACCACAGAATTGTGCTGAAGCGTGCAGAACATGGTGTTCAGAACTAGCAGCATAACACTCACAAGCTTGCTATTCTGTTCTTCCTAACTCGTACAGGAAATCTCTTATTCTGCAGCAAAACAATAACTTTACCCTCAGCTTCCATTAAGAGCCCCCACAGCACGTTGCATATCAACTCCAAATTGAATAGAGGCAGAGAGTTGTAATAATTCATAAAACTAATCTAAGACCTGAGATGATTCCATCTAAAGAACTCTCAAAAAAGCCCAGGATTTAAGAGCAATGGGCCATAATTCTCATACTAACAGTCATATGAGGATTCAGTTCCACTGAACACGCTCTAAGTATGTATTGGCACACTGAGAGAAACAGGACTGTTAGATTCTAACCGAAGACACAAACATGCAAAAATAATCACCCTTCCTGTGCTTCCACGCTAACATCTGTGGTGTCTCAAACATCAACTCCGAGGGCAAACATTAATGAACTTCACATTCTAAAAACTCTGATGTGAAAGCTGCGCTTGGTCAATTAGAGTGACCCCAAGGCTGTACCTGTTATTGATACCAGTTTAATAATCCGTGTGTGCAATAGTTCATAAAGACCCTAGAGGCAGTGAAAGTCATTTTGTTTCGATTTTGATTTTCACTGAAGTCATCTTGAAGTTTTCTGCATAGCTGCTTCTACGCATGGTCTTGTAGAGAAACGCATGGAGCCATTCTCCAACACAACAAAGTAGGACTAGTGATCGCTTTCGCCTGGTTTTCACGAACACAACCTACAAATAATTCTATGACAATCGGCATAGATTTTATGTCATTAACTAATGATTTATTATTCTTACTATCACTGTGCCTATGCCAGGAAACTAAGATATCATTTTGCTAGGTATGGTACACAGCAAGGAAGAGAGCTTACTTTCTTTAAATGAATCCATATTTCATTATTTAGAGAGATGCCGAAAAAAAATAAATAGCACAGTCCTGCAAAGTCTCTAGCAGTTCATGGTCCAGCTGAGATCAAAAGCCAAAACTGCACCAAAGAGAAGGAGGAAAATAAATAAATAAAATTAAAGCTATAATCTATACCATGGTTTCTATAAAAAAAAAATATAAGTGCACATAGCTCTCTCCTTAAATTTAACAAGGCTTATAGGCTGAAAATTAACCGGAAAATAATGTGAAATTACCAAATATAGAGCAAATTAACTGTTATTTTTTAAATAACTATTTACACCTTTGTGACTTGCAAGTAAATTAATCTGCAACCACAGAACTCCCGGAGAGCCTATTGTTACTGTGGAACTTGAAATAGCATTTTCATGACCATGCAAATAACGACACCCAACCATCAAAAGAAAGAATAACGTTACATGCAAACTTGGAAGAGAATTTTCAACATCTGATTAGCGATATACCACGTAACAGTGAATATGCCTTTAGTTAATTCAATTCCCAACTTTTCTGCATTGTTTTCAGATAGTCAGAATCTACGCACATAATTCTGTCACTGGTTTGGCACTGTGCTTTTAAGTCAGCGTTATTTTTCTTTTACCAGAAAACACAACTTTTGCCTTTCTTTGTTCACCGTTACTCTACGATCACGACAAACTTCCCCACCTCCAGCACCTGAACTGTTCCAACATACTATACGCCAGTTATCCAGGAAGCGTGCTTAAGATTCTAACTGCTCTCCCTGAGAACCACACCACTCTGCTTTCCTTCAGGCATAAGGAGAGCGCTGGGGGAAGGGTAAGGAATCTCCGTGGCTCCTTGGGCCACTCAACCCTATGAAATGAGAAGTCCTCAGTTATCACCTGAGCCTTTCAGTCACCACTGGCTTAGGTCACGGTGCAGTCACTAACACTGTGAAACAAAACTGCAGAAAAATAAAAGGTTACTGTCCATTTTCAGGTATATTTGTATTTTCTGCTATTAGATTTTTTTCTTCTGAGTGGTACTGACAGCACTGCCTAAATCTTCCTGTCACTCCCTTTAGGTAATGGCCTCCAGCCTCAAGTTTTCTTCCAGTTGCGCTCTTGCTTGCCCCATAACCCTCATACTGAGTTCTGCAGGTAACACGGTTTCAACAAGATGATGATGCATTACTGATCAGCGGCAATTCTGCTGCCAGCTAGCAAAAATACTCTGCACAAAACTCAAGTATAAATATAAAAACAGCAAAGCATCTTTGTTCCATCCTAGGGAACAAGAAAACTGAATTTAGGCTTTATTGCTGCCCTTCAAAACATGATAGTGTGAGTCCTCTTGTCTGAATTTCCGTGAACAGGTAGCCAAATTTTAAACGCTGAACTCAAATTTCTGGTGCATATCAAACATGCTCAGGACCCCCTTTTGAGATAAAAGGGGAAAAAAAATTGCAATTTTGGAAACTAAACCGTAAGTATTTAACAGGAAGTAGGCCTGAAACAGCAATACCTGCTGGCATGTAGACTTCTGGAATCTCAGCTAGTGTTTATGGTAGAAAGCTGATGCTATCGCACCTATTGTCACATCATTTAGATAAGTAAATTGTGCTGAGCTTGTATTTTGGACACTTGCATTTCATTCAATGTCTCCAAAATCATTAATTTAGGCATGGGTACAGATGGACAATCCATTTGTTTTCACAGTTTCATGAAGCGAACAAGCTGATTTTTTACTCTTGGAAAAATAATGTTAGACTGAGCCCTAGGAAACACAGTCGAGGAAATGTTCTAAGGATGAAGTCAAGTGACAGCATGTATACTGAACTGACAAGAAAGAAGAAACATCAGATTTCTGAAGGACACGTAAGTACAAATGGGTTGGATCTGCCTGATCTTCACTGAAATAATTACTCCTAAACTGGGTCACACTGAAATTTCACTCTCTCTAACAATCACAGAATGCTTTGGGTTGGAAGGGACCTTTAAGATCGTCTGGTTCCAAACCCCAGCTATAGGCAGGGACACCTCCCTCTAGACCAGGCTGTTCAGAGCCCCATCCAGCCTGGCCTTAAGTGCTTCCAGGGAGGGGGCATCCACAGCCTCGCTGGGCAACCCGTTCCAGTGTCTCACCACCCTCACAATAAAGAATTTCTTCCTAATATCTAGTTTAACCATCCCTCTTACAGTTTAAAGCCATTTCCCCTCATCCTGTCACTACCTGCCCTTATAAGAAGTCCCTCCCCAGCTTCCCTGTAGGCCCCCTTCAGGTACTGGAAGGCTGCTATAAGGTCTCCTTGGAGCCTTCTCTTCTCCAGGCATAATATCAGGCAATTCCAGAGCAGAGATGTATGGTTTCTTCCATATATAGCAGAGAAAGTAATTTTTAGACATGTAATTTCCAGACGTGTAATTTCCTTGGAAGAATCTCAAGAGGTAAATTAGAGTACACCTGTTTGAATAGTAAAAGTATGCATCATGAAAATGCAGAATTCTCCTTTATGCAGAACAAAAGCCAAAAGGGGGATGTTTGTATGCTAATATCAAGTTTCCTGAGTAGTCTCTGTTGTATTTGACCATTTCCTTACTTCTTCTTGGACGCTGCTCGATTTCTAAATTGGTTGTTACACCAACAGGAACACATTTACCTCGATCCCTAATAAAAATTAAGCCACTGTACTCAATAATTTAATTATAAATCAATTGTAAAGAATTTACTATTCCCAAAGAACAGCATTCACTCGTAAACGCTTCTGTTCCTACTATAGTATTACAAAAATGTAAACTTCCTTAGCGGTAAAGTCCTCTACATGTGTAATCCAGAACTGCTGTCTGTAGAACCTATTGAATCACCTTGATGAAATTCATGTTGCAACTTCAGTACAGTATAAAAAATTTCTTTCCCCTTTTTCTGTTTCTGGAAATTGCCTACAGTGACCTTTCACTTCATGGCACCTTCTTGATAATCTTATTTTCACATAGAGGGGAGATAAAGTGAAAGAGACAGTAATCTGCCACAACCAGAAGACTTGCACTGGTACTCAGAGCTTTTCAGCTTCCAAATGCACACTTGGCAGCAAAGGCTAAGCTTTCTGCTGCCAGGCTATATGGAGCAAGAGAGGCTGCAACATAATTCACAGGTGTCTGATTCTTTTTCCCAAACTCACCATAGGGAACCAAGGTTTAATTTATTACCGTGTAAAAAAGGTTCTGCAATTGAGAAATACTAAAATAATCACTCCCTCTTCTCTCTTTCCTGGATGTGTCCCAGTCTACCCCCTCACTCTCATTTTCAGCACGGATTTAATAGTCCTGGGCAGCAGAGCACATGAAGACAAACCACTATCCCAGGTGCTCGCAAATGCATATTCTCTTTTATGGTGCCCTGAATGTCAGGGAGTTTATTTTTCCCTTCAATCTCATTTCTGATTCCTGCGCTGTAAGTGATGATAATGAAGTAATACTTGGAATTGAGATGGTATGAATACAGGTCACAGCAGTCAATAAACCAGAGGAGGAAAATGGCTCTCCATATCCGATATTGCCTCAAATATTTTGTTGCCAATCACCCCTTCCTGATACACTGATCAAGCTAGGAAATTTAAAACAGTATTTTAAATACATTTTATTACTATTGATAGAAATCTTGTTCACCGATTTTTTATTTCAGTTCCAGGCTCACTCTGTTTTACAAAACTATTTCAGAAATCTTAAAATGAGGTTCAGTTTTGATTTGAGCATAGTTTCCTCCTCTTTCCTCACTTTCTCGCAAACAGGTATAAAATGAAACTCCTTCTTTTTCATACCTCCTTACGGATCTGGTGATAAATTTATCACATAGAACTGAAGCCACATTTTCTAGTTCTAAATCATACTACTAGGTTTTACGCTAACAGTTACAGTATCCTTTTGCCTTTTACTGGAAAACATACAAGATTGAAACATATTGAATTTATTCAATTTCCAAGAATCTAACTAGATTACAGCCCGTAGTTTCTACCATATTGAAATCTCTCCATCTCAGCTGCCAGAACTTCAGCATTTGCTCGCACCTTTCTCTTAAGCTGGAAACGAATCCCAAGCATGCGGCATCGCCTTAAAATGTATTTCTGAGGTGTGGGAGGAATTTAAGATCTGAGAATGAACGAAGTACGGAAAATATTTCAAAGCCAAAATGTGATGTATAGAATGACATAGTGACTGCATCATGATTTTTCTGGTTAGACCAGTGTTCACTCTTCTAGAGATTTGGTATACGCGAAAGAGAGCAAAAGTATGAAACTTCAATAAAGTTATATAGTTATAAAGTTTTATAAAGGATACAAGTTACTCCTGAAAATTACTCACTCGCAATTTACCCTGAACTAAAACAACAAAAGTGATGCAAAGGAAATCACTCGCTTTCCCCCATCACATGAAAATGCCCTGTCAGTCCTCCAACAATGGCTCCATTGGAAAAACTCCCTCCCATTTTTTTTGCCAGACACAACATTACGTGGCACGGAATATCCCTCTGGTCATCTCAGGTCAGCTGTCTTGGCCGTGTCCCCCTCCTGTCCTTTACCCAATCCCAGCCTACTCAACATGGGGTAGAACGAGAAAAAGGGAAAGCCTCGATTCATACGAGAACTGCTCAGCAATACCTACACACTTTAGTGTTTAGTCAGAATCTTAACTCGGAAGCCTATAACGGAAATCTGAGAAGCTAGCACCATCCCAGACAAACCCTGTAAAAGGCTTAAGTCGCTGCAAAAACAGTGATTCTCAATTCCTGGTTGTATTTTCCTGCATTTTTAGTGCAACGCACTAAAAACAAACTAAAAATTACAAAAAGCTCTGAATTTGTGTACACAACTACGGTACAGAACAGTTAGGTTTTATCTATTGACTAAAACATCTCATTTGGCAAATTTCATGTCCAGTAGTATGAACAAGTACTCCCATCAAAGGGCTTGAGTACCCTTCCTTAAAGAACAGAAAGGTAACAATTACTCATGCCATTAAGATAAAGCCAGACTTGTGCAGCATGACGGTGAAGGATGCTCACTGTGAAGTTTCAGCTCTAACGCACTTCAGTCTTTCAGTAAGGTTCATTCTAGAACCAAATTATGCCTTCACTGGTTATTTGAAAGTATTTAATTCGCAGGTAAAATTCTACTCAAATCAAAACAAAAGATTTTATTTGCCTCAGCAGAGCCAGAATTTTAAGGCAAGATCTGGTAAAATCCTCCCCGGCCTAACTCCCACATTTTTACATTAATTTGCTTGTATTATTTGTTAGCACTCATAGCACGGTAAGTGTCGTGTCCTATTCCCCCCTCCCAAGTAGGCTGTCCGAACAGCAGAGCTCCAGACAGCAGAGGTCCTCCATTTATTCTGCAAATATAAAACTACATTTACAAAGAAAAGATCAGACACGTCATACCTTAGAAACAAACCAGGAAACGTGTACATACAGAATCACTGGTCTATCACAGCAGAACACTGATAGTATATCAGTATAAACCAACATTAATTGATTTTAAGACTGTTCCTCTAATTTTCTCTACACAATACTTTCTTTGTATATTTAGAGCAAAGGCAATGGAGAAAAAAACCAAACAAGTAAACAGAAAGACCATTTTAGCTAGTACCCAGACTGGAATGTAGAAAAATTTCAGAGCTGTTTACAGGCAGAAGAAATATTTCTTTCTTAAAAATCTTTTGAATTATTTATGTGCACTGTAACGTCAAGTCAAGCTGGCAAAAAAGAAAGATGTAAGAGAATGCTGCCCACCTGAAACTGAACTTAGGGAGAGAGGAATCAAGGATGTTGCTGTGGCCAATAGTAAACATTGGACATCTGTTCTCTTGGAGTGAAATTTACTTCATATATAGTTTTTTTTTTTTTAATTAAACCAATCTCTAAGAAAAAAAAAACACTGCCTAAATCAAGAACTTTAACAATATCTGAATAACATATTCTTTGTAATTCTAAAAAGAAATTATTTTAAAAGATTAAGGTGATTATTTTCATATAGTTTTCTTTTTTCTATTTCTAAATCCAAGCTTGTTTTCAAACTACAGAATAAAATTTAATCAGGCTATTTTAGATGGCTGTTCCTCTTCGGAGTTTTCTAAAAGATCACTTATGGTCTATGTACCTATTTATCAGTATGGCGTGTATTGGAAAGGAAGTCCAGACAGTTCTTTCGTATGTTTCTTTATCAGACACCTCTTTTCTCTTCCTTAAAAATAATTAAAATATCTTGTCTACTGGGAAAAGCACTAATTGGACATATCTGCCATCACTGTACCATGCCACAAAGGGAAAAATCCTCACTAATTTTTCCTGAAACGCCAATCTGAGGTAGATGGCATTAGATGATTCACAGAAGACAACCATCTCTGTAGGTCAATTATTTTTATTTTGTTCAGACTTTGCTGGTTTATTTCAAATTAGGCATGGGGTAGTTAATGAATGCCACTCACTTCATTAAAAAAACAACATTCTCATCTGCTGTAAATAGTAAGCAAAGCACATATTGAGAGCAAAATAAGTGCTGACCACAACGCCCTCTGCTCGGTACGACAAAGCAGCAAGAAATCAAGCTTTAAAACAGAATGCAGACTTTTCAAGGAATTATACCAAGCCACACTTTCCTGAAAATAAGGAAAAACTTGCATTCGTATCACAAACTATTAAGCACCCTTGACCCCCATATGCCAGGCAACTCTATTAAATACCTAGTCAGCCAGCAGAAGTGGCCGCCACCGCTTTCTGACAGAGGACTGAGATAGAAATACTCCAGACAGTTGTTAGTCTGGGAATCACCCCCAGGCTCAGGCATCAAACTACACGAGAAGCCACATGCATATTCAGAAACAGCATCAGCAGGGCTAGGAGTTGAGGGAAAAGAGCTTAGGCTTCTCTACAAGGTATTTGCCTAGTAGGCTAGCAGCACTGTACAGACATTTCAAGAACCTAGCTGTTCCATTTAGACACCTACTTTAGACCACACTATTCATTATGAGCAAGGTTGTTATAACCATAATCCCCCCTTCCAAAAAGAAAAAACAACTCATAGATTTTTAAAGGTCTTTAAAATTCACCTCCACCCGACTACCTCGGGTGAGGGTAACTTTCACACACAATTTTTAATGGAGCAATCATTGCACTGTAGGTTTGCCTCACCGTGCAAATCAAAACATAGGTTCCCAATAATCCAACCCTACTGGAGAGAGAGAACTAAGAAAAGTTTGTTAGTTAGCATGCAGTCTTTTTCTTTGCTGCTCAGAGGGGGCTACCTTGTTACAAACATCACAGCATGATGACCTTTCTATAATAATATATTATAAATATATAATATATATAATATATAATATATATATAATATACTATAAATATATAATTACTATATCACTAATTTCTACAAATGAGCTGGAAAACAAAAATTCAAGGACTCTACTTTAGAGAACACAACTGTCTGAAAGGATTGGCATTAAAGTACTAAACCATATACAACGTTAATAGTCCTAAGAAAGGATTCTTAACACTGATGTTTAATGATTTGTGCTTAACATCTCAGGACTCATACATAGCTAGCTTACAAAGAATAGATCTTATTCAAGCTCATATTAAATCAGAAAGAAGCAAAAATCTTCTTATATCAGTGAACATGAACCTCACGTAAACATGGGGTTAACAGCGGTTGCACGCTATCATGAGAAAGTGACCATCTTTCATCATATAATCACCAACATAAATCTCTACATTTAGTAAAACAGAGAGAGTGCAAGTACGGCACACAGCTTTTACCGTAATTTTGTTACAGTGAAGGTTCCTGAATGAAATTACATCTCTACCCTCTCATGGTTTACAACAGAATTGTCCAGTTAACTGCCTCTTCAGATTCTCTTCTAGAATTACTTCCTTTTCTTCTTTGATAGCATTATTTTGCTCTAAATTAGGCTAAAGCATTCTGAAGTAGAACTTACAGAGTATAAAACAGTCTACTTTATATTAAGCGCTGTGGAAATATGAACCAGTACCAGCGTTCCTACTTCCACCAGCTTTCTTTGCGGGCGCTACTCTGCCTCTGGACTAAGCGCTTGTATGACACAATGTGTTGGCACCACGTGTCACAACTATCAGTCTACAAGTTTGGTGTCGGTTTTCTGGATTCTTTCCATATATACGTAAGTTTCAACTTCTATGCACCTTAATTAGAGGTTAATTCTACTTTGTGCCTTTGCAGTATCGTCACTTCCTTTGTAGGTGACATATCATAAAATTCAGAACATGTTCAATTTAATTACAATTTGTGGAGCAACAGAAGTTTGATCCTGGCACACTGAGTATAAACTAAGATTCAAGTAATTTCTCATCTTGTTGCAAAGAAATAAAAGGAAGGATGAGAGAGGGAGCAAAAAAAAAAAAAGGGAGAGAGAGAGAAAAAAGAGAGGAAAGTGGGAGGAAAAAAGAAAAGGGGGAAAATAGAAACCAAAAAAGGAAAGTGTTTTCTTTTTCAGGTTTCTGATATAAGGAGTAGGGAAACTATCTCGGGCACTATTTGTTGAGTTCAGAGACAAAACAGCAACTGTCATGAGGCCCTGTCCAGTTCAGGATTAAACCAAAACCAAAGACAAATCAAAGAAGAAAAACAAAAAAATCAAACTGAAGATGTACAAGAGCAGGCTATCTACAGACAGCCTACAGCACAATGTGCTGTTCAGAGTTAAAGTGTATCTCACTAACCAATAAGAGACCAGTAATCATCATCCGTTACCAAACACTTTTGCCTAAATGCCAGCAAGAACACTCACCAGAGCAGACAGCCTCCACTATCTAACATTGCTTCCAATCAGCCTCGAGAACACAGTATGCTGCAAAGGCCATTTGGCTCAGAGAACTTCTTTCGCCTATAGGCAAAAGGAAGTAGATTCCTACCGATGGAGGAAAGGGTTAGAATACGATTTCAAACAAACAATAAAAGATGGATGTGGGTTAATGGGGCAAGGAAACCCAGAAGTTGCTGACTGGTCACTGGAACTGAACTGGAGACTGCATCCTGAAGGAAACCAGCCTAAGCCGGATCACCCTCTTCAACCGTGCCAAGGTCAAGAGTACGCAGTGAGGAAGAGGTACGGCCTTCATCCCCACGACCCCCAAAGACGACCACCAGGAGGCACTACGCATGCTCAAGGGGTGTGACTCCGGGGTGGAGCGTATTATAATGATTTCTTGGAATTAATTGTAACGGTCCCTCCCTCCCTCAGGAATGCTATGTATATGTATGCCTTGGATCATTAAATATGGAAGTTTTCTGCCTTTCGTTGTGCCAGCTAGGATGGGGATACCCCCTTGCACCTGGTGTGAGGGCACAGTGCCGTAATAAACGTACCTGCTTTATAACCTTCCCTGGTTGTAAAGTTTGTTTCCGCAAGTCACTACCTAGTTTAATTTATCTCAAAGTAACACTCCAAGAAAAACCTCCATAATGAGCAGCTTCATTTGGAAAATGTAATTAGACTAACAAGAAATTAAGTGAAGACAAACAAAACAGATGGCTAAATTAATAGGGAGGGTGCATAGGGTCAGATAGAAAGAAAAAAAAAGGAAAAAGACCTTTTTTTGGTTTGCTTTTTAATTAAAAGCAGCATAAATGAAGAACACATTTCAGATGCGCATATATTCCAATGAAATAATAATTAAAAAAAATCTATTTTGCATATGTTGTCCTTACTCTGAAATTATACTTTGAAGCAAAAGCTAAGTAAAATATGACGTGGAAAGAATATGGTGGATTTGTAGCATGTTTGTCATCTTATCATCACCTCTTTTTTCTGTTTCCTTTTCGAGATATCTTCAGAACCAACAAAAGCCACTGTTTTTTTGAGAACTGGCTGCTATGCGGTCTGAAATCATGTTCCTTGCTACTATAACTCCCCACATCCACTAATCACAAACTAAATCAAACAAGACAGCCACCTCCATTTCTCACATCTTCAGGATATTTCCTGCCCCCAGATGGCACTCAACGGTGTACAAAGGCAAGAAAGAAAACGCATTTTTAATAGGACTTCAGTGTTTTTAGCCCTCAAGGAAAAATAAGGATTAGATACCTAAAAAATAGAATCTCTCCCTAGAGTTGCCTTTATATTTCTTCAACTTTATAGATTTACTGACTGGATACTGAAAACAAAGTTAATTTATCTTCTAGGTTTAAGCTGACAACCTAAAAAGGCGAAGGGTGGGGTGGGGAATCAAAGGAATTACAAGAATACTCTTAAGAGTATGACTCACATTATAAACTGAACAGAGGTTGAGCAAAGAACGTTAAAATGAGCAAAAGCCAGGTCCTGTAAAGCTTTGCGCACACTCAGCTCTTGTTAGTTTCAGCAAGAACTAGCGGGGCTCAGGCTCTGGAATACTGCATTAGCTGTTTCTAGGATCTAGATAACAAAGTAGGACTAGAACAAAAGTAAAACAGTAACAGAACAGTACATTCTTTATGATAGCTGCCATGTTCAAAGGACGACAACTACAACAAAAACACAGATGATAATAATTTAAGCGTATACTGAAAATGACAACTACCTATGTGCCTCTGGGTATCTTTTGGAAAAAAAAAATAGAAGGAGAAGACAAGAAAAAGCTGTTGGTTATTTACAGATTTCAGAGAACGACTCAGAAGCCTTCAGGTTCTTCTTCAAAGCACAAGGATTTTTCCTGTTGTAGTTCAACTTCATGTAATTCCCCAGTTCTACCATACCTATCTGTTATCTCTGAAAGAACAGCTATGTTAAATCCTCAAGATTACCGTTCCCTACGTCAAATAGGCCACCAAGCCACGTGAGAAGTCCTTCATTCAGTACTGCTCTTTTTATATTTTTGAGACTTACAGAGCCAACCATGTTTTGCACTCCCAAGGAAATACAGTTAGAGGAAAAAATAATTCTTATATTTGATTCTTGAAACTAATATCTGAGTATCACAGCTCTAAAGATAAAATCTTTTCTATCTGATAATAGACAAAGAAGTCATTATCAGCAGATACAGTTACTAACAAGTTTTCTAAATTGCGTGTGTTCATTCCCTAGAGATACGTGAGAATAACTACACTGCCATTTCTCACAGAACGTTGTTTATGAAAAGAAACTGTAACTGGCAGGATAACAAAGTCGTAGATTTCAGGTAATTGTTCCACCTTTTCTTTTTCTGCTTTTTTTAAGAAACGTTGTTTTGTTAAATATCCTAATTTGTCACGGTCAGCCCCTCTGTTGGTCCATTTGTAAACAAACACAGCAAAGATTTAAGAGCATATTCAGCTTAAAGTTGTACACGTTACTGCAACCAGAAACGATAGTAAATAGCATTTAAGAGAGAATTTTGGAGAAAAATGGACAGCTTTGATGTTGTTTTTATGGGAAGAAATTGGAACACTTCCCACGTTCCCAAATGGATGAAATACCCGTAGGAAATCCACCTTCGCTACACTGCTTGAATGCCTCAATAACGTGGGGCAGGAGGACAGCTGTCAGCATTCTGGATAAGAAACATTGTGTGCATTATGTACAAATAAAGCGATCCAATCCGTACAGTGCTGCAATGGAGCATCTCGCAGATCACCTGCTTTCTTAGGACACATGTGCTATGAAGGGTTTTTCAGTTGGTTTCCTTTTCGTATTTTCACTTCAACAAACAACGAGAACAAAACACCTTAGCTAAGCCTATCCGGTAACCACAGAATCATAGAACCCTTAGAGTTCAAAGAGACCTCCTAAGGTGACCTAGTCCATCTCCCCTGCAATGAACAGGGACACCTACAGCTCAGTCAGGTTTCTCAGAGCCCTGCCCAGCCTGACCTTGAATGCCTTCAGGGATGGGGCCTCCAGCACATCTCTGGGCAGCCTGTTCCAGTGCCTCATCACCCCCACTGCAAAATACTTTTTCCTTATATCCAGCATAAATCCACCCTCTTTAAGCTTGAAACCATTTCCCCTTGTCCTGTCAACAAAAGATCAACAACAGAAAAACTTGTAGCTTCCCCCTAGATAACCATCCCCAAATAGTTTATATCATAGAACCAATTAGGTTGGGAAAGACCTTCAAGATCAAGTCCAACCATTAACAGCTAACTAAAATACTTAAAGCCTAAATCCCCAGCTTTCTGCACAGAAACACGCATCTGAAGCGTGTGCCTGTTATTTCTATCCCATCAACACAATGCTACTAGGTGACATTTACTAAGGGAAAAGCTTCCTTGCTGACCACAGTCTTTGTCCTCCACAGGCTCAACAGCAACATACTGTCTGAGCAGAGGACGTTCCTTCTCATGTCTGCATGTGACACTGGAGTTAATATAACCAACTGCAAAATTCTAAGAGCTGCATACTAGCCCGCTAATACTGCAGATAAACATAAGGCTACTGCCCTTGAAATTATATTCTGTACTGCTCACAGAAAAAGCAAGACGGCTGAACTTCATTTAGCATTTGTATTATCTCTGCTATATGATTTGGGAAATCCAAGTATCCACTGCTGTATTTCCAGCTTGGCAGGGACAATTGTGAGTAAGAGATCTCTTCACGGATGAGACTTCAGAAAGACACTAATGCCCATCCAAAAAGGAGCAAATGGAAGAGAGAGATGCTGAGAGGCTGCGCATCCCAATTATCACGTCTGCTATGCCTATACACTTCTTACGAGCATCCACGTCACTCTGTTTCAGATGTTCAGTGTTGTTCCATGGAAATCAGTAGGGGCTATGACTTTTCTAGCAGCAGGAACAACATCCTGAGTAGGAGGAAACGTGGGCTAGAAATGAAGGCCTATGTGACCAAGACCACATGAAAGTTGATGAGCAGCTTTAAACGGTAGCTTCAGGACAAGCTGGGTTTATGCCTACTACTACTAAAAATACATGAAAATATGAAGGATTTGTTTTGTTTGAGCGATTATTATTTTTTTAAATGATTTTAAACATCAACACTTTTTCTATTCCACATTTTTACATTATCGAGCAAGGAATTATTCTACTGCAGACAGTGGTTTGCTGTTGATCTAACAATAGTAAAATCAACGAGCTTTAAGGAGAGAAAAGCCTGAACTTAAAGAAAGCCATACTAGTAAACAAATCCCTGCATGGAAATATAAGAAGTTTGCCCATGTTCTTTTGAAACCAAGGGGAGTCAGGAGCCCGATCTCCTTTGCCACAAGGTTATCTGCTTGTAAATGTTTGCAATTTGACTTTAGAGCTGTGACGAGAAGTGTCTGGTGGGGGAAGGGCTGGAGTAAAGAAATGAAAAAAAAAAACCCATGACATGGACATAGGACCGTGTGCGGGTTACTCATGTTTGGATCCCTATGTGGGATTTATTTCATGTTAAGACTAATCACATCTTGTTTTTTCCTAATGAAAGCAGAACTGCTGTTACTTAAAAAGAAAAACAACAATAACAAAAAAACCCCAAATATTTCTTAAATATATAGCAGCAATGCAATGGAACGCAATTACCTGTAAACTATCTCTACACATCAAAGTCTTCAGCTAATCTCTATTTTAAATAGAATTCCACTTGTTTCCATAAGAAGCATGATTATTGCAAAGTTATTTTAAATTACTACGTGCATTGCCGGAATACTCCGCGTGTGCATGCGCATGTGCGCGTGCTGGGGCCAAGGACAGAGAGAATCACGTATTCCTCATCCAAAGAAGAATACAGAGAGCAAGAAAGATGTAGCACTGTATGTTCTTGTCAGAGATCACACACAAACTGCCTAAAACGCAGCTTATGATCCTCCCACAATGGGATATTTTTACTATCCTTAATGAAGCTACGCAGGTGTTTACACTTATGATGTATGTCCGTCTAAAGTTGGAATTAAGCACAGACGGAAAATAGCAATGCTTGACGCACTACACCATGACATACTGTACGTACTGTAATTAAAATAAAATCCTGTTTTATTTTTAATTTATTTATTTTTTTTAACGAGGCAATAAGAAAAGCTATAAAGATGCACTCTGGTTTATGGAGAGCTGCAACCTACTCTGAGAAGTGTAAAAAATAACTTGCAGAAGGAAATGAAATTCTCCAAAACACCTTTTTAGCCTTGGCTCAGTCTTTGCCAGGTGATTTTGGGGGAGGAGGAAGGAAAGGAGCTCTCCATCTGTTGGGGTGTTAGGTTTCTAAACATCTTCCTGAGCTAATTTTGACTCTTTAAAATGTGAGATAAGATAATATACTCTAAATCAATAGATCACGTCACTCAGCAGTGTTTTTCTCAACATCAGCCCCCTCACTTCCGTCTCCTCCTTGCAGGCTTTGGAGGCTTCTGGCTCTAGAACTACGTTTCCCTTAAGAAAGGAAGCATTCCAGTGGTACCAACAAATCAGCAATGTCTCTAATAAAATAGACTTGAACAATGTGAATAGAAATAGCAAGATTGCTTTGCACTGATGTACCATTTTACCTAAATAATCGCAAATGCTCGGAAATATCAAGTGGAATGAAAAAAATATTGTAAAGAAACACCGAATGTGTTGTAATATAGTACTAAAATAGATAGGTTTCACCATATCCCTTCTGCCTCTAATTTCAATCTTCCTTAAGCAGGTATAGTTGCCTCTCAAATATTTTAGCATTTGCTAAATACTACAGAATAGAAATATTTGGAACGTTATATCATCACCTTGTCAGAGTGCATGAACACTTACTAAATCTAGGTCTGCTTAATCCGAAGTACATTCACAAATAATACTCAGCATTGCTTTCCTGGAGAAGCTGAAGACTAGAGTATGTATACAACAATCGCCTTTGAGTAATGCATCTAGAAACTATCAGACTTGCATAACCTGGAAATTATATCTGAACCATCAAGCTTAGTAGACAAACACAGACTCTGTAAATTTGCCTAATCCCTTAACACTTGGTCTCCGTAACATCCTTTGGCAATAGTTTCTACGAGTATAAATCGTGCAAAAGTAATTTCTTCCACTAGCTATAAGATTATTAACAAACTAATTATTTTATTTGCCATATCTATTTCTTTATTTGCGTTTCACTTTATCTACTCCTCTTCCTCTGATCTCTTCTCCAAACTGCAGAACTGTTAAGTATTAATATTATAAATATATTATAAACCATGTGACAGATTGCCCATACATTTGATCACTCAAGGCTTTTCCTTCCCAGTTCTGCTTAGATCCTTTCTTGAAACAAAGCAAGCAAAGTCGCATGAAGAATTTAAAAATGTATTTTACAAAATAAGCAACCTATTTATGCAACAGCACAAATGAGTTTCCTGATTTGCTTCAAGCTCCTCTCCTAGTAATCACAGAATCCTTACAGTTGGACTAGACGACCTTAAAAGTTTCTTCCAACTCCCCTGCAATGAACAGGGATATGAATAAAAGCCTAACATTGTATTTGCTTTTTGACCAGTGATGAAAACTGGAAGATTTTTCAGATAAACATTCATAACTATGCCCAACAGGAATCACTCAAGCGTCTGGAAAACGGATAATGCTTAGGGATCTAAACTATGTGCATAGTTCTCACATACTCTGTGTAGATGAGATATAACCACAGCATCACACCAAAGAACATCCCTTTTTTTGGCTGAAATGTCAATTTCAGATTTAAAAATGTGAAGAAAAAAATACACTTGTAAGTATTAGTCTCTCACTTCTTCCTTATTTATCTTTGTTAATAATAAAAAAACCACCACCATTAAAAAAAAATCAAAAGAACTTATCAAGAATCCCTAATTCCCATTTCATTATGAGTGGCCTGAAACACTGATGTAGCAACATCTTGGGGACATATCTAACTTTCAGGATGAGTCACATCAGTGTGACTCACAATCAATAGTAATTTTAACGTGCAAAGATTTAAGATGGTTTTCAAGATACTTATTCAGTTAGCTTCCAATTTCAGTATATATCGCCTATGGTTTTGCCAGTAAAAAGAGCAGGGGCTTGGCTACCTTGAAAAAATTATCATGAGAGTGAGCTTTCTCCAGTGAAATTTACGGATTCTTAAAATAATGGAGATTTATTTTAACAGAACACGCCCTGAAGCGTACAGGTTACATCCTGATACCAGGAAAATCATGCATGCCCTTGCTTGTTTTAATCCAAATGAAACAATATCCTAAAATCACCAAACCTCAGCATACAAGTTGGTCCTACGTTGCTTTTATTTTTCTTCACTAAAAGTACATCTCTAGAACGTCGATTTACCACTTATTTAACATAGCGGATGCCCACGATCAGACTGGGCATGACTCAAATCTTAACACTGTTTTTGTTTTAAACCCTTTTTCAGATTTTTCCCAGGGACACGGTAGTGACAAGGGAAGGTGACTATTTCAGATGGCAGGGATGGACCAGATCTATTTGCAAGAAGTCATTAGGCCAGACTCCATTGTTTTCAGCCTTCTAATTCAGAGAGGCACAACAGGCCCCTGGTAAACGCAGCAGACTATGAGATACAACAATCAGCACAACCTGCTACAACATTGTGTTTGCATGGTTGCATTTTTATGCTAACCCTTAAAACTTCACTGAGAACTCCCCTGCCCAGAAATTTATTCTCAGTTCCTGCCTACGGTATTTCCTTAATACGTCCTGTCTACAACCTATTACTGGCTTTATAACACTCCCTAGAATAGTGATTTCCTTAAGATTTAAAATAACGCCAAGAAAGGAGAAAGCCTCTGAATTACATTTAACAACCTATTACTTCCTTAGCAAGCAAGAACTTAAAAATTATTTTGGGTGTGTATGTCTCCTATCCCTCTGACACCTATAATCCATCTCCTGTACGTGTCATGGTGACCACAAATCTATTTTGAGGAAGGCTTTAGATCTCAACCACTCTCAGCCCAATACAGTTTTGTGACTGGAAGTGATTCTCATTATTCGTGTTCATAATTTTTCCCCTAATCATTGAACTGTGTTTCTCTCATTAGCATTTAAAGATGCTTTCCCGCAAGTATTTGGAGCATATGAACAAAAAAACCCTTAACTCTTCCATTTAAATACAAGCTTTGTGCTTTGTATTAAGAAACTATTAGTATCCTGATTCTGTCACAGAGCAAGACTCTTAAAGCAACATCAAATGGGGAAAATCAATTTCTGAAAAGCTAGCATTCACAATCGGAAAATTACAGCACTCCCTATCTAATTTTAAGATTTGAGCACAGAAGCTACAAAAGTAACTTTTGTTCATAGCGCCGTACTGCAAGAATTCTACACGTGATTCTTGAAAACCTGAAATTATTTTCTTCATAAATTTGAATGTAGTACTAGGAAGTAAACGTTCTATTTATAGAATAGAACTAGTGATGTGGTATAACTTGGATGAACATGCTACTTATTTTCCCTTTTCAGCTAGCGGTGGTACTGAATAAATGCTCCAGGTTTGAGAGAAACACGCTACTTGTCCCACTTCTTCACATGTGCTTCTTCCCACTCTCTTGAAAACAGAAATATCAACAATAAAAAGTACTAACTCTCAAGCTGTTAATGTCTCCATTCTGTTAAAGCATGATCTTGCTCCTCTACAACAGCATAAAACAAGCACTGAAGAAGCAGTGTAGTTCAAGAGGATATGCGGGACCTTACGTTTCTGGGAATTCCAGAAATTCCTGCATTGTAAGGGTTATGGCCAGGACAGAATCCAGGCACTTGCAGGACGTACATAATGAAAACATCATTCCATCCCACTGGTGGAGTTTCTGCTAGTAAATTACAACCCGCTATTGTCTTCAGACAGAATTTCCAATTATGTAAGAAAAGGAAGAATCGTAAATCCTACTTGTGATCATTTCAACTGCAGTTTTCTTTCCTTCATCTCTGTTCAATGTGAAACATCAAAAAAAAAAAAAACCCAAGAAAAAAGAAGTAAAAGGTGAAATACCAAACATATTATGAAATTCAAATTCACTTTACAAGAACATCGGGAATACAAGCAGTTCACCTTTGTGCTATACATGTGGCAAGAAAACTTGCAGCTATAAAAATATATTTAAAACATCCCTGGTGTTTCAACAGTACAATATTCCAACAGCATTTCTCTTCAGGCCTAAAACTTAGGTACTGAAATAAAGAAGGGCATGAAGAATCTTAAACTGTATTTATCCAGTAACAACATCTTGAAGAAATCCTTCACACAGCCAAAAAGCTTCTGCTAGAAAAGACCAAAAAATAAATGCTAAAAGTATGGAGGATGAATCCCTTTAAGCCCTTAAAAAAAAAACAACAAAACTAAACTAAAACAAAACATTTCCAAAAGTAACAGAGCTAAAAGTCCACGAAACTGTGTATTTTGGCAGATCTTTTGTTAGTTTAAAAATATTATTTTCAAGCACTAACACCATCTAATTTGTCCTCTAAATAAAAATTTAATGGAGCAAAAGGAGCGTGTTCTCATTTACAGCAACGACTTTGGACGTGCCAATCATTTCAGCTTACTCATCGCTATCTGAAGACATTTCCAGCAAGGAGGAGAGCATTGAAAGATTGGTCCAACAGTTCTTTCAGTTGCCTACAGCAATGTCTTCTACATTTCTTGTTCCTGCAGATTTGGTTTTAAATCTCCTGACAAAGAGTTCTTAATCATTGCAAACCCACTACAAAACTGAATACTGATGGCAATCAATAGATAAATCCACTCAGCATGATCTGTCATTCACAACAATACCAAACACTTGACGTAGCGCTCATAAAACACAGTTGAAGAGCTAACAATTTCTGAAGTAGGTTCTCCACTGAAGAAAACCTCAGAACTTTAAAATACAGCCTCTAATCTATACACACTAGCACACAGTGATCACATGCTGTTGTTTTGCAAGGATGCAAGTCACCATTTGAGCCTTAATATGCTCCTTTAGCTGACAGTTTCAGTTAAACTCCCACCAGGAAGAAAGGCTGATCATCCTCTCATCTAAATCATCAAGCCTAACATTTTTTTTTTCCTTCCCAGTGGTTTAGACTATTGCAGCTAATCACAACACAGATCTACTTGGGCCACCACGACTCTTGGTACTAAAACACGCAGAAAATTAATTCCATTCGTGGTTCTTACAGCTAAGTAACTTCAGAAGGGCAAACCACGACCCGCGATGAACATCATCAGCCTCCTATTTTCCCTTTAAAGAGCAAGCACTCCACATTCCACATATACCTCCATGGTTTTTTTTTTTTTTAATAAATCATCCCTTGATACAGTACATACTGTAAACTCATTTTAGCAACAGAGAAACAGCTTAAGGAAGATAAAATATTACCAACAGGCGGCACATCAGAGAAAGCAGTCAACTCGCTGTATTACCACTTACTTGCCTTTCTTTTTTATGACTAAAAAAGAATTTTTACACATCAAATTGAAGCAAACTTGAGAAAAGCTTTCCAAATAATCTAATTACCTATCTGTAATTGTCAACAGTCAATCCTGTAGACAGAGACAAAATGTAACCTCCCTCTTGTAATTTAGACCATTGAGTCCCTAAGAAGACATTCTCCATTTTCCAGAGGCCAGCCTACAAAGAGGACTTGAACAATAATCAGAGCTGCAAAAAGTTGTCTTTAGAAACAAAACCAAAATCCACAAAGCTTTAGACTTTATTAAGTCTCATTCATTAAGACTCTGAAAAAAAAACAGGTGGGAACCAGTCCTTCTCAACAGTACTGACTACACTCCCAGTGACTGTCATTTCTGAGGAACTGAGATGGTCAGAGACGGCCAACTAAACAACTTCACACCCTTTTCATTATTCTTGCAGGACATCTATGCATTTTGTCTCCTCTTTGAGCAGCCACAGTGTAAACTTCCCCTACGTACTTGCCAATCAGATTCATATAGGTGACGTCACTTTAATTTAAAAAAAACGAAACACAAGAACAACAAAAATCTTTTCATTCTCTTTGGCAGTATAGCTATATATAGCTATTACTGAGGCGCTCCTAAATCTAATTTTTAATTCACTCTATATCAAGATACAGTTGGAAGTGCAAAATGTGAACAAGGAATTTCTTGCATGCTGAGGTCTGTACGCAAGCAGCTATTTACTCAGCATATGAGAGAAACAATACTGATTGTAATTGCAGCCCTTTGATTTCAGAATGCATCTAATACACGCTTAGGTAAGCAGAAACCATCACAATTAATATTATATCATAGCTATATGTTTTTGAGGGGTTCTGTTCATTCGTTCTTCTTTTGAGTAACGCGAAATACTAAAAATCTGCAGTGTTTAAACCCGTTGAAATTAAACCTATGTTTAATTTCAGCAGCCACACTTTTAAGGAGACTGCAACATCATCAATGTGGAACATCTTATTTATGATGGCTATTTGTCTCAGTGATAAACCTGCTGGTTATTGTATGTTTGAATGCACTGGTCATGCTTTCTTTTCTTCACAGTTTTCTTATTATGTGCTCTGTTGTTTCGTTAATTTCCTACCTGTCAGTCATCTTACTAGAGCAACTGGCTAATTTCTTTTTGAAAGAGAGAAGCAGCATAGTTCAAAAAAAGATGTTTCCTTACATCCTGGATTGGTTTGGCTTTGGGCAAAACACCACCACATTGATGGAATTTGCTTTTTTACTTAGTAGTATGAAGCACTGAGAAGTGAGGTAAGTTTTGTTTCAAAGACAGACTGAAACAGCTTTAAAAAAGTACAAATTAAAAACAAAAACATCTCAGATACTAGAACTCTTTAAAAACACATAAAATATGGAAAAATACCGACAAAAATACAAGAACATACAGCAAGTAGTGAAGTTTCCAAGTAGTTGACTAGTGAATAGATGAATAGTGCATACACTGAAAAGCAATTCACCCAGATCTGCTGAAATTCTTTGTCACGCGGAGCGCAAAACTCGCTAGATGGCACTGTTACACATACGGAGATAGTGTCGGAGAGTATTTCTCCCCCAGCGCACGAACAGGTTAACAGATGTGGGGGGAAGAAAAAGCTGCCTTTTTTGCAGCCGACAGTGCCAATGCATCTGGCTTTCCAGGACATCCTCTGACCTGGAAACACTTGAAGGAGTTTACTGTCAAGGCAGAGATATTCCCAGGAACTGACAATATTGTTTGAAGTAAAATACCTGAAAACAGACATTCCCTGAATGTTTCTAAGAATTATGCAGACAGATCAGTAAGTAGAGATAACTAAATAGGGCATACAATATAAAATAGGCATCAAGAATATAACAAACGTGCAAGATGTCTGCTTCTGTAGGCAGTATTTCCCTTCAAAATGTTCACATGCTGTATGTATTTAAACGTATTTACAATCAATTCATCGATGTTAATATCCACAAATGAGCTCTGGAACATTAATTAAGTGATTTGGCTAATTACGAGCAGTGCCAAGAGATCAGAAGTACAAGCTAAATCGCTACGATAATGAAGTCTTTGGGATAGTCCAAGAGCTTATTCGCCTCTTAGGCTTTCATACTGCAAGGCCGTGTGGCCTGATGTATGTTCAGCAGAACGAGGGGTTCAAGGCAGTCACAGACTCCTCTCCCATGAAAGGCCGAAGTGGACAGAGAAAGGAACGCACCGTATTTACAGCCCCTTGAGACGCTCTTTTAGACTGTTACGTATACGTGGATGAAAGAAGGTTTCAAAGGTGCAGGTCCATATTAATTTGGGAAAAGACAAAAAAAGTGTAACGTTCCTGAAAAATACATGGAAGCTGGATAAAATTTCTTAAGATGAACGTGTCTACATTAAGGAACATCAAATCAGCGCCCGCAAGGGAGGAGGGGGGTGGAGGGAAGTATTCTGACAGCAAGAGCTATTATAAGAAAACAGCAACGCAATTTAAAGCAGATCTATCATCTGGTACCAAATACAGACCATTGCCAAGAATAACAGCTCTAGAAATAACGAATAAGCTGCTTAAGTTATTTATATATGACTAAGTAACTTGAAAAAAGAGGAACGGGCTTTGATTCTACTCTAAGTGATTGATCTACCGGTATCAGTTCTGTTATCATAAACCAAGAGCAATTCAAATAGAGAGGACCCAATTTCACAAGAGACCGTAGACTCCGTGATCGCATTAATCCCTGGAGAACAGATACATGCCGGCGGAAGAGAAGCAGGTCTCTTATTTGAGTAAGCCACATAGGTACACACTACATACCTGTGCAGTCAGAATTTGGGAGTAAGACAAAAAAAAATCCTCCAAAAAACATATGAATTTGACTTTCTGATTCTGCAGAACAAGTTCCAAGCAGTAAAAAAAATAATAATAATTTGACATTTTGAACTCAATTAAAATTGATGTTTTGACAGAAGTAAACACCTCTACTACAAAAAAAGAAGACATTTCAAGGCATGCATAAGAAAGCAATATCATTTTAACGTTGCAGGCTGGACACCCCTACTCTAAAATACAAGGTCTGCTCCAAAAGTAATGCCTCCTATTTTTATGTTGGCCCATGTCATCAGAGGTGGATGGTGGTGGCATGGCAGTAGACTTTGCAACTCCTCATTTGATTACATTCACCACCTGATCATCCTCTGCTCAAACTGTACACCTAGCTTCCCCCCCCATAAAAAGACCCACAGATCTTGCTTTCTATTCACAAAATAGTAGAAAAACCTATCCTTACATCGCTTAAGTCTGCTGCCTCACTCGTTGCCCTCCATACAACGTACAAGCTGGATCAGCTGATCTCTGCGAGGGGAAAGAAAAATAATGGCCATGGGAAAACAACATAATGCAAGTCCTGATGTAACCCTAACAATAATTCTACTGTGCAGGTTACAACAGCGACAGCTAACAACACAAATACTGCCTTATACGTGCTTGTGAACTTTGACAAGTACATGGAATTGCTATTATGTGATTCCTGAAAGACAAAAATAAGAGCATCTGGGCTCTAAACACAAGCACTTCAATGTTTTCTCTTATCTACAGGCCAGGTTAGTGGATGTTAAGATTGTTAGAGGACATTAAGTTAAGGAAGCCTGATAAAAAAGATCCTTAATGTGTGAGACAGAGACTTAAGAGATTTACAAAATGTAAATATATAAACAAATATAGACACAAATACTGTCTTAGAACATCCAAGGTGCTCGCAAATACGTTAGTTCCAAAGACAAAATTCAGAAAGTTAGCACCCTGAAGCAAAAAATTACGAAGCAGTAAGTACATAAAGTTCAGCTGAGCAGAACGTTTATCAAACTTTTTTTTTTTTTTTTTTAAATATATTCACTCCATTTGTCTCTTTATCGGGAAAAATAAAGGACATATGTAAGGAAACAAATCCTAAAGGAGAACTGCTAAATCTTGATTTTTATCTATTTGCTTATTTTTTAAGAATAGTATAATGCTATGTCTAGAAAAACAGTACGTAGACTGAAAGTAATGCTAAGCATAATAGAGAAATGCTTTGGTTTTTTTTTTAACCGTTCTTTAAAATTGTAGTAATCTGCCAGTACAGACGGTGGTTTTGATCAGTTAGAATACAGCACATTGGTTCTAAGATCTCAGCAGCAATTTTTTCTGTGATGTATTTGTCAAATGAGGAGACAACATCACAATGCGTGTGCATGTGTGGAAGGAATCCTTTTCTTCTTCTCCAACTTCGTTAACCTGAGCGACTCCATTTCTCTCAGTACAGTTCTTTTAAACTTCCACCAGGGTAAGAGAGGAAAATGAGACAAAGAGGCATACTTCCTCTAAAATTAACAGAAGTGAGATACAATTGAGGTCTATTGCCTTTAGCTGGGCACAATGATTTAAGCTACTGTCAGTGAAATCAGAACCACATTTACTAGATTTTACTCTTACAAAGAACGCTGAAAACACATTGTTCTAACTACTCACAAGCAAAGGAAGTTCATACCTCAACAAGAGGTTTTGCGCTGACCACGGGAGGAATCGAGAACAGCTCTGCTGCAGACGCTACAAGTGCCTGAATGATATTCAGCAAGTCAGTGAGCATTAGAACCTTTCTTTGTTTTGATTATGGAAATTTCCTGTGGCTGATTCTCAAGATAAACTTGGAAAACAGCATAGTATGGTACAAAGCCAATAGAACTGGAAGCTTCAGTACCCTGAGAGTACATGAATTTACGATATGTTTATGAACAACATATGCTGAACTAGATGAAAGACAATGGCTACGAACCTGAGAATATTTGCAATCATACCTCATATTTCAATTTCTACACTAATTTGCTAGACTAAAGACCTGCTGGCCGTAAATAAATTTTTAATACACTTAAAGCAGGAAAATACTACTTATGAAAGTATGCTCCATAATTCTTTAGCATTCCGATGTCCAAGTTTTCAGCTAGTATAATTTGACTTAACAAATATCATGACTACTGATACCTGCCAACATTCAGCCATTTATCTTTTTTATGGAAGACATGCAAGCTGACAAGAGGAAGTTTACAGTATATTGCATATAAATCAAATTTACTTTAGTTTGTACACAAGTATCTTAATATCTCCCTACGATGCTTAGGGATCTACAATTAAAAAGCATGGGGGGAGCAGGGAGATTAGGACTGCGATATCAATAAAATATTCAAAATAACTACGTAAAATTGAATTACTTGTATATCCATATGGAAAACATGCAGCAGAATTTTTTATTCTCATGTATTTACAGAATTCATAGACCCTGGTTTCTTAACAGCTTGTAGATGGAAAACATGACTTGCATAATCTTACAGAAGACACACAATATGCCATTAACCATCTAATAGATATTAGGACTAGGAACATTACCACATGTGGATTTATAAAGAATATTTACAGAACACTAAAAGAAACAAAAATATGTGAATAATAAATACGTCACTGATCTACTTGTAGCTAAGCTCTTCTCTGAATAATTGAAGTCATATCAACGCTGCGCTCAAAAATATCATTATGAGGGAAAAACCTCTCCAACTTCAAATAACTAGGGGAAAAGAATAAAAAAAAGAGGAAGATCTAAAGAACGTAAGTACATGAGAATAAATTTATGATATAACATATGAAAATATAAACCAACATCTGAGATGCATTATCTTTAATAGATAAGGAAACCTGAAAGCAAGGGCAAACAAGCGGCTAGATAATGCGATGTCCCAGGCAAAGACAGACACGTTGATTTCAAAGAGAATTTGATTTTAGAGCTGGTAAGGGAGTGACTCCCATGCATGAAACTAGACAATCTCCCTACAGAGCTCTACTACAACTTCAGGCAAAACAAATCTAGACGGAGCTTGTAGTTTATACACATTTGAAAGTGTCAGATGAAGCATTTAGAACTTAAAGAAGGTGGGAAGTCTCCATAGTACTGCAATAAACTAAAAGTTTGGAATTTCCATATTGGACTTTCCAAAGTAATACTGTTTAAATATTTAGAGATGCTGTCACCAATTCATCTTTAGAAAGATACGTGGAGATGTAGAACATAACTGAGTTTTAAGAAAGGAAAAAAACAACATTATGGAGGAAGCCTCATAAAGGAATGAGAACAGATTTAAACTTGCTTTCCACAATCTAGTTTTAACATGTTTGCATTTGTAATTTAGCTACTGGAGCAGAGCTATCTGTTTCACTTGAACTTATCTACACTGGGATTAACAACCAGCAATCTCACGAAGGTTTTTAGTCTCTTATTTTTAGCATCAAAGACTTTGTCTCAATATTAGCAGAAGAAGCTTTAAAAAACTTGTCCTTCATCCCGGAAGTATTTGCTGCCCCAGAATTACACTTTATTTAGCCCACCATACTGATACTAATTTTCAGTGCTGCAAGTTGGAATGTCGGCATACATTAACACCTGATCTATAAAGGGAATGCTGAGATCTCACTGGAAGTATTAGTCACTGCACCCTGGGAACACGGGGTGTTGGTGTTCTTGGCTCAAATGTCTCAGCCACACACACCTCAATTCTTAATGAAACATACACACCGTCAAATTCATTGTACAGAAACACTTTCCGGACTAGAAACTTTCTCCAACTTATTTCACATTATCAGCTTCTAACAGCTGATAACGTATTTTATCCCAAGTTTTACACTGTCGCTATGCTGACAGTTAACTTAAGCAGAAATCAGTCTCGTCTAGGATAACATTTTTAAGATTCACAGCTACATCAAAACAAAGCAGTTTTTGAGACTTACCCACAGTTCCCTGGCTACTCCAGAAAGCATTTCTGTCAGTTCCACTTCCAGATACACCCCTAGGCATTCCTTCATTACCTGAACTACTCTCTTGTATCATCTCAGAAGCCAGCTACCTAGACCTCTCTGTTAATACTATGATCATGTGAATTACACTTAGTTTCCACTTTTTATCCCATATTGCTCTTTCACAACTCTACAGTCAAACCAATAAGTTGGTTCTTTGTTTTACAGGGAGAGTTTTTACCTTTCTCAGGAACTGTCTCCCCAGAACACATTTCCTCATAGAATCTTTAGGTCTAAGTGTAATGGGGTCCCTTATCATGCTCCACTCACCACTCCTTTTCGTGGCAGTTTCTTCGGACAAGCAGTCAAGCACTTGGCAAGAGTTTTTGGCGATAGAAGAAAAAAAAAAATGAAGTTGGTGTATTCTGTGTTGCTGCATCTAGAATTGTCACAGTTAACTCATCGGTAACCTTTTAAGCAAAAAGAGTATTTCTATTTGTTGGCAGATGTTTATGACATACTCTTAATTGCATAAGAATCTGCCACAGAATTTCACGGGATCATAATGAAAATCAGGTAGAAAGGGGAAAGAAACAGTGTAATTAAGGGCAACAGAAAGGTACAACATCTGATTCAGTTTCCATGGAAATAAAAAGCTATAAAAACCTTTTCTTTGGTGTTTTCAAACAATTTTCTCTATTTAAACACCTGAAACAAGACTACACACACTACGCAATTTAAACAACTATATACATTTTTACCTTCTCAAAATACAATTCATTATTTAATTCAGGCTTTCTCACCACGGAATTCAAGAAAGCTCCTCAAACAAAAAGTAAATACACATCCTACAAACCGTAACATCAGGAGATTTTTGAAATGAGGATGAGGTAGTGTATTTTCAGGAATAAAAAAAAAATCAAGTTGCCTTAAACGTACTTGCAATACCACATGGAAAAGGTACAAACCTCCAGTTATCCACTACCAATAGAAAAAAAATAAGGTACACAACAGACCAGGAAAAATGCCCCTGAAACAATAAACTTTTACACAAACATTCAGTCTAAATCAGCATCCTGTTTGATGATATAATCTACATCTGTTGCTCATTGAATGTACACTTCGGTGGAATGTAAAAAAGCCCCAGGTACTGTTAGAAGAGGCCTGGTGTTTCATTACCCCCTGTGATATGTTGAAGGCTTTATCCATCTCCATTTTCCCCAGGTGCTAGGAAAAAGCTACATAACAGTCCTAGAAAACCACAGACACACACCCTAAATAATTAAATCTCCCTTTAAGCACGGTTAGTCAACATACATAGAAAAACACTTCCCTTTAGATAGCGGAGAGCACATTACATATCATTCCTAGAAATTAATTCTGGAGCTCACGTTTAGATTTACGATAGTTGCAAGCTTAACTAAGCAATTTCCTAAGCACAACAGCACCTGCCTTGTTCAAGTAACAAGGCAATTATATATATATTTATGTATAATGCATTTAATAATATATACATATATATATGCACCACCTGTTTTTATTTTTTTAAATTCAGATGCAGACATGCAACTCATTATCATACACAGATATCCTTGAAAGTAATAAGCGCTTGTCATTTTGCACCTACGTTAGTATTTCATGTAAAAAGATGGAATAGCACATTCTCACTCTTGAGCCAGACTCCAAAGCTCAGGCTCCACTAAGCAAGAGAAGAAAAATACAAAAAAAACTTTCTTCCTTTACCTTGCAGCAAGTGTAAGACGTCTTGGGTTTTATTTATGTTTTTCAGTGTATGTTACTCTTTCCGTTATCCAAATTTCACAGCAAGTTTTAACGTAAACAGTACTTAGGAAAAAAGAAAAAAGTAAAAATAAAAGTACTTCACCATCATAAATATCTGTAGATCTCTAAATGTACAATGTCTTGAAAGCATATCTATGTCTCGTAAGCATATTTCTTTTAAGCTCCAGCATCAAACTTAGAGAGAGCAGGAAAAACAAAGTCTTTCATCCAATAATTTGGACATGAATATGCCACATGGGATCGTTAATGACAATAAGATGCGAGACACATCCTTACTGACAGACAGCTTAAGTGGATTTCAGCCTGCCTTTCAAGCTACTGAGATCTTGCTTTGCAGTCATAGTTAATGGCTTGTAAAGCAATAACCATAAGTTTTACTTGATTTCAGAATTTTTCCTGAGTATATGTCAATATCCGGTGCAGTGTCCGGACTTTCATAGAATGGCTTATGTTGTAGAGGACCTTAAAGATCACCTAGTTCCAACCCCCTGTCAGGCGCAAGGTCACCATTCACTAGATCAGGCTGCCCAGGGCTTCATCCAGCCTGGTCTTGAATGCCTCCAGGGATGGGGCACCCACAAACTCTCTGGGCAACCTGTTCCAGTGCCTTACTTTCCCCTGAATAAAAAAAAATTCTTCCTAACATCTAACCTCAATTTCCCCTCTTTTAGTTTAAAGACATCCCCCCTTGTCCTATTGCTATCAGACAGTGCAAAAAGTCAGTCCTACTCCTGCCTGCGAGCTCCCTTCAAGTACTGGAAGGCCACAATGAGGTCTCCCCGCAGCCGCCTCCAAGCTAAATAAGCCCAACTCCCTCAACCTGTCTTCACAGGAGAAGTGCTCCAGCCCTCTGATCATCTTCGTGGCCCTCCTCTGGACCTGCTCCAACAGCACTGCATCCTTCCTGTATTGGTGGTTCCAGGCCTGGACGCAGTGCTCCAGATGTGACCTCACAAGGGCAGAGCAGAGGGGGACAATCCCCTCCCTCTCCCTGCTGGCCACACCTCTGTTGATGCAGCCCAGGACAATGCCGGCTCATGTTCAGCAGGACACCCAAGTCCCTCTCCGCAGGGATGCTCTCAATGAATTCCCCCAGTCTGTACATGGATCTGGGATTGCCTCAACCCAAGTGCAACACTTTGCTCTTGACCTTGTTAAACATCATTAAATTCTCATGTACTCTCTTTTCAAGCCTGTCCGGGACCCTCTGGATGGCCTCCCTCCCTTCTCTTACATCAACTGCACCACACAGATTGGTGTCATCAGCAAACACTCAATCCCAGTCTATGTCATTGATAAATTATTGAAGAGCACCAGACTCAAGACAGACCCGTAGGAGGTCACCACTCTTGATCAGCCTCCACCTGTATACAGAGCCCTCGACAACAACCCTCCATCCAACCAATTCTTTACCCACCTAACAGTCCAGCCTTCAAATCCATCTATGTCCAACAGAGACAGAGGTGTGGCGTGGCAGCACATCCAAGGCCTTGCACAAGTTTAGACAGATGATATCAGCTGCCCTTCCTTTGTCCACCAATGCTGTCACTCCATCGCAGAGGGTCAGGCACGATCTGCCCTTGGTGAATCTGTGCTGGCTGTCTCTTATCACCACCTCATCTCGCATGTGCCTTAACATCTCTTCCAGGAGGATCTGTTCTGTGATTTTCCCAGGCACAGACATGAGGATCACCAGCACGTAGTTCCCTAGGTCTTCCTTTTTCCCTTTCCTTAAAATATTTCCCTTTTCCCAGTCACTGGGCATTTCACCTGACAGCCAACCATTTTTCAAATATGATGGAGAGTAGCTTGGCAACCACATCAGCCAGCTCCTTTGGAACCCTGAATACATGTCATCAGGCCCCAGAGACTTGCACACACGCAGCCTCATGAGGCAGTCTCGGACTTGCTCTGCTCTTACTGGGAGTGATCTTGCTCCCGCAACCCTCACTTAGATGTTCAGAACATGAGAGGCACAGGAAGCCTGACTGTCCGTGAAGATCGAGGCAAAGAACTCGGTAAGTACCTCAGCCTTATCCACGTCTGAGGAGGTCCAAAGTATCTAAACCATTAATTCCCAAAGTTTAAGTCATTCTGCAGAACAAAATTTTGCACACAATGATTTGTTAATAGTTACAGAATAATCTTCAATATATATTGGTTTCAGTTTAATCTTGTTCATTTTAAAACGCACAAGCACCGTGTGCTGCAAGTGTGCTGACCTCTTCAAAAAATGTTTATTCCTGTAAGTTCAGAGATATTTTCCTCAACTATAAATGCAAAAATTATTTTTTGCCCTAAGTGAGGTATTAAAATAAGAATAAAAGATGTGGACGGACACTCCTTCACAGCTAAAAAATTTGCATAAATGAGCAGATTTGACAAAAACATATTTTGAGTACAGCTGTATCTCTTCTTGAAGGCCAGAGAAACATAGCACACAGCTGTACATAAGTAACTGGTGAACTGTTTGCTTATGCTAAAGGACATACAGAAGCCTTTCAGTCTTTGGCATGACAAACTTCTGCGTGATTTCCACTTGTTTTGAAAAGCTACGTATCTCTGTAAAACCCTTGAGGTCTGAAGGAGTTAAAATAAACATGAAAAATAAAACAGATATAATAATGCTAGTTGTGGGAGCTGACAGTATTGCTGTTTTTTCCACATTTTATGTTTCATCTGGATTTAGAATACCGCTCTAAAAACAAATATTGCACACTGGTACGCTATTATAAAACACCTTTGGGGAGCAACTATTAACTAGGTTACTTTTCTGAGTAATGCAGTCCCTAAATTTCTGTAATTTAAAATTGTAATCACCAAGTGATTCTGCTGAAGTAGTCACCAAAGCAAAACTTCTGTGAAAATATAGTGATTGTCAGCACCATTACACCGGAACAGGTTGCCCAGCGAGGTTTTGAATGCCCCTTCCCTGGAAGCACTCCAGGCCAGGCTGGATGGGGCTGCGACCAACCTGGCCTAGAGGGAGGTGTCCCTGCCCACAGCAAGGGGCTGGAACTAGGTTACGGTAAGTTTATGGTCTTTGGAAGAGGGGGCAAGCAACATACGAGGATTACAAGTACCTAGTGAAGCTGTGCAGGGAGAAAATTAAAAAAGCCAAAGCCCAGCTAGAACTGAACTTGGCCACTAAGGTGAAGTACAACAATAAATGTTTCTATACATACATCAACAGTAAAAGGAGCGCTAGGGAGAATCTCCATCCCTTGTTGGACGCTGAGGGCAACAAAGTGACCAAGGATCAGGATAAGGCTGAGGTACTTAATGCCTTCTTCGCCTCAGTCTTTAATAGTAAGACTAGTCGTGCCCTGGGCACACAGCCCCTTGAGCTGGCAGATGGGGATGGGGAACAGAATAGGCCATGCACAATCCACGATGAGATGGTTTTGGACCTGCTCCGCAAGCTGGACACTCACAAGCCCACGGGGCCAGATGGACTGCACCCTAGAGTGCTTAGGGAGTTGGCAGATGTGGTTGCCAGGCCGCTCTCCATCATCTTTCGAAAGTCCTGGCTAACAGGGAATGTCCCGGTTGACTGGAGACTAGCAAATGTGACTCGCATCTTCAAGAAGGGCCGGAAAAATGATCCCAGTAGCTATAGACCTATCAGTCTCACCTCGGTGCCAGGGAAGGTTATGGAACAGATAATCTCAGGATACATTGTGGATCAGTTAAAGGTCAACCAGGGGATCCGGCCCAGTCAGCATGGGTTTGTGAATGGTAGATCCTGTTTGACAAACCTGGTTTTGTTCTATGACAAGGTGACCCGCTTAGCGGATGAAGGCAAGGCTGTTGATGTGATCTACCTGGACTTCAGTAAAGCCTTTGACACTGTCCTCCGCAGCATCCTCATGGAGAAGCTGGCTGCCCACGGTTTGGATGGGCATACGCCCTGCTGGGTGAAACACTGGCTGGATGGCCGGGCCCAGAGAGTTGTGGTCAATGGAGTTAAATCCAGCTGGTGGCCAGTCACAAGCGGTGTCCCCCAGGACTCGGTGCTTGGACCTCTCCTATTCAACATCTTTGTTAACGATCTTGATGAGGGGATTGAGTGCACCCTCAGTAAGTTTGCAGATGACACCAAGATGGGAGGGAGTGTTGATCTGCCGTAGGGTAGAAAGGCACCGCAATGGGACCTGGACAGACTGCATCGATGGGCCAAGGTAAACTGTGTGAGTATCAACAGAACCAAGTGTCGGGTCCTGCACTTTGGTCACAACAACCCCAGGCAACCCTCCACGCTTGGGAAGGAGAGGCTGAAAATCTGCCTGATGGAAAGGGACCTTGGTGTGCTGATGGACAGTCAGCTGAATACGAGCCAGCAGCGTGCCCAGGTGGCCAAGAAGGCCAATGGCATCCTGGCTTGTATCAGGAACGGTGTGGTGAGCAGGACTAGGGAAGTCATCCTGCCCCCATACTCGGCATTGGTGAGGGCTCACCTCGAGTCCTGTGTTCAGTTTTGGGCGTCTCAGTATAGGAAGGGCATGGAGGTGCTGGAGCAGGTCCAATGAAGGGCAACAAGGCTTGTGAAGGGCTTGGAGAATATGCCCTACTAGGAGAGACTAAAGGAACCAGGGCTGTTTAGTCTGGGGAAGAGGAGGCTGAGGGGAGACCTCATTGCTCTCTTCAAATGCCTGAAAGGTGATCGCAGGGAGAGCGGGGCTGGTCTCTTCTCACCGGTGACAGGACAAGGGGAAATGGCCTCAAGTTGTGCCGGGGAGGTTTAGGTTGGAGATCATGAAAAACTTCTTTCCAGAAAGGGTTGTTAAGCACTGGAACAGGCTCCCCAGGGAGGTGGTTGAGTCACCATCCCTGAATGTGTTTAAAAACTGTTTGGATGTGGTTCTCGGGGACATGATTTAGTGGTGGGTTGTTAGAGTAGTATGGTTAGGTTGCGGTTGGACTTGATGATCTTGAAGGTCCTTTCCAACCTGAGCAATTCTATGATTCTATGATCCTAGGTGATCTTAAAGGTCCCTTGCAACCAAAAACATTGTGTGATTCTATGTTACACTGCAACATATTCCGGTCCTTAGCTAAAAACTACTTTTCATATTAAAAAACACTAATACAGAAAGCTCAGGAGTTGTTGAGCTATTTCAGAAATTTTAGAATGTTACTATAATGCAATTCATGTTAGAAACACTTCAACTGTTTTGGATCAATACTACTCTATCCTTTCCTGTAATAACTGTACTTACTGCAGAATACCTACAAAAAATGTTATCTTAGGAGTCAATGCATTGCTAAATGGGATAATAAAGAAAGTTATAGGTAGGGAGGAAAAAAAAAAATGATTGAAATTGAATGGGTAACCCAGAATTGCCAAGTACTATGTCCATTAGTCTGTTAGCATGACACACCAATCATGGACAAAACAGAACAATTAAACTGAAGAGTGCCACAACTCTTAAGTACTGTTCACCAACTTCATTACTAATTACTAGAGTAATACAAATGATAGCACTTATTTTAACATAATGCCTAAGTGGAGATGTCTCAAATCTTAGAACAGAATTACTGTTAAACAGGTACATATCTGTAAAAGTCAATTCTTGTCACAGAATCATAGAATTGCTCAGGTTGGAAAAGACCTTAAAGATCATCAAGTCCAACCGCAACCTAGCCATACTACTCTAACAAACCACCACTAAGTCATGTCTACATGTTCTTCAACATTGTAGTGATTGTTTGGAAAAATTGAAAGAAACAATCATGAGCAACAAAGCTGAAATATGAAAGAAAGCTTTAGGAAGCAGTTAGCCAAAAAAAAAAAAAAAAACCAACACAGAGAAATACTGGTATGAGGTTAATAAGGTTCAAGGAAAAAGAGCTCTCATCCAGCCGGAAAATTTAAATCAGGTAATTGTCAGGGGATGCAACAGTTGAAAAAGTTTTGGGTAGCCATTCATTAATATTACCAATTACAACATACAGCTGTGATCAAAATCAATACTAATAAGAGCCAAAGATGCCCAAACTCGAGCTCTGAATAAGAGAGGAAGATAATATCCAATGACAGTTGCGGGAATACAGCCCAAAAGATTGTGTTTTGCCTCAGTATTCCAATGAAAGAAAGGCTGAGGAATGAGAAGAGGTTTGGAAAAGAGCCACAAGGCTATCAGAAGATTGGTAACCATGCCTTAGAGAGAGCTACCAGGACTAAAATCTGTATTAGCAAAGAAAATGTTAAGAGGTGGTTTGGGCTCGTGTGTTAAGTAGCTGCTATGTGGGGACTAGTAATGTAATAAAAGGGAGTTATTCAATCTCTTAAGAAGCACCAATAACTGTAACACGGAACTAGACAAATCTTCAATTGACATTTTTAATTACTAGCATTGCTAACTATGTGAGAAACTCTGAACACAATGGAGAATTATCTAACTACTGGAAATACTGCAACAGAAAGATGAATAGTATACATAGCATCTAGCTTATCCCAGAATGAGATAGAACAGAAGCTCTGAAACCACACAGGAGAGATGGCTACCTAGCTTCAGTGCTGCTTAATCAATCTCCTCAGAAGTGATTACTAGTTGTTTCTTCAGCTTCCTGGATTTTTACTCATTGCAGTTTTTGTAGCATTTCAGCATAACTTAGTCAACCTCAGAAACTCTGCTTACATACACACACACCACGTATATATAATACGTGTTTCAAATTTACAAGCTTCTGTTTCCACACAAGAAATTTAAGCTTAAATTTAAAAGAAAAAAAAAAGGCTCAATGCCGTGTTTTCTCCATGTCCCTCTAAACACTCACAGCAGCTTTTTACGATATTGCAAACAAATTCAACAGTGCTTTATAAAATAACAAAACCTCAACGAAGTAATCACTTTTACAGGAAAATGAAAAGAGAAAACAATTAAAAAGCAGCTAATTTGAATACGCAGAAACTTCAGGGTGCTTGTGCTTGGCACCTTCAAAAGAAAAGGGAAATAATTCCTGTCTCCTAAACCACAGACAGTTGAAATGCACGCTCACCACAGAAAAAAAAAAACAAAAAGACCACTTATTCATATCCTCATTCATCTCACTAAGATATGGATCCTCAGTGATAGGAGAAACTCTCGCAAGGGCAGGATTTGCTAAACTGAACGCACCTCCATCACCCAGGCTATTTCCTTGTACAACACAAGAACCACCTTCTACTTCCGCCACAAATAGCATCATTCAACACAGAGGTTCCTCGTTCAGCCTACACATCAGTTGCTCAGGGGTGAATTTGTGTTTCTATTTCCTTCCAAAGAGGTATTACTAATACTCATAATACAGTATTGATGCTTCTAAGTATGACCTCTGTTTCACAAATGGTCAGTACAGCACATTCCCTTTCTCTATTCCATGAAAATAGAAAAATTTAAACACACTTAGCAAATAATAATAAAAAAAAGCAAACAACAATCTCCAGAACAGTCAATGCAGTTCTAGACAGAGAAGAGACCACATCAGAAACAAAGGCCTTTTCTCGGGCCAGGCTGTACTGAAAACAGAGTTTTGAATACCCTGAAGTATTCAAATAACAGTGAAGAGACGGGATCACTGCAAACTGAAGCACTCCTGTATTATTTCTCGAAATAGAGAAAACCATATTTATGAGCATGTGCTATTTTACAGATGTGTATGCAAACACCACAAAAAGGCTACAACAAAAACTGAGAAGTAACGTACGGAACGCTGACTGAGGTCACGCTGAGTAACATGGGGTGTGAATTTGCCTGATAGTACGTGAAGAGAATTTTAGATGAAGTGTCGCATACTGTCTGCTGCAGAGACAAATGCCGTTTCCTGCTCCTTCATTAAAATTTGCCAGACAACTAGTGCTTTCAACACCTAAGGAACTTGAATTATGATAAGGTTTTAAATGCAGACAATTCAAGAGGGTATTTCAGATTCACTGCGTAATTTCAATTCCCTTGTATTAATTATTTATTGCCGTATCACAACATTATCATAAGTCTGTTGATATGAAAATTCAGCGCAGCAGCAACTCTGTACTCAGAACAATATTTAAGCATGCAGTTTAATGGCACGTAAAAAACTCTTTTGTGTCAACAGAGAAGTTGACAAGTTTCAAGTTTCACTTGAGTAGCCTACTCCTTTTCTACGTCTAAGGGGCAAAAGGGAAAAATACTGCCGAGACATTCAGGAAAAATGCAAAGAATCCAACAGAAACAACCACGTACTAACTGCAGTCCTGTAAGTGGGTTAATGTGGACCTTGGACGTAAAATCTAGGAAACATCAAGTAGGAGTGGGGAAATGATTTAATGGCAACATCTGGCATTAGCAAGGCTTTTACTGATTCATTCCTCCATGATTCAGAAGGGATTCTGGAAAACTGGTAAGGGTTCAGAAGGAAGTTACAAAAATAACCCGAAGTCTAGAAAATGATGTACCGTATAAACTTAAATGTTAAATCAATTAATTCCGCAGCCAAAAAGGTAACGGGACGATTATTTTATTACATAAAATTATGTATACAAAGAGATTTGGTAGCACTGCAGTTTTGTTCTGCTCCCACACTCCTTCGCATGAACCGAAGACGTGAAGTCAGTCGTAATTAGATTAAAAATAAGCTGCAAAGTTTTAAACAGCAGGTCAAGTAACCACAAGAACTCAGACATTCTCTATGACTGAAAGTTCTAATGCCAACGCTAAGAAAAAAGGATATTAACCTAAAGCTAAGGATTTAGCAATGCTTCTCGGGGTTAAAGCGTACATAACAAAATATAAAATATTAAGTCTGAGTCAACAAGTGACTGAAGAGAAACGATCCAACTTCCCTAGTCAGAAGATACGCAACGTGGAGAAAACACTCCATGAGACCTGAGTTGTAGACATATAAAATTTTTAAATATAGTGACGTGCACTTGCTACCTACTACTTTTCCCCTTAAATGTATTTGTACACTACACATTTACAAGCACACATTAATTTGTTTAGACCACATATGCCTTGTGAACTTTTAAACTAAGCTTCTTTCAATCCCATACATACCTTTCTCCTTCAGCAAGTTCTGATACTTATCAGCCTTCACAATTACAGTAAAACAAATCTACTGCTAGGAAGAAGAAACAGAAGTATAAACCACCCCTCCAGATTTGAAAAAAAGTTGTTACTGTGTATGTCTCTCCTGAAGTTACAAATGACATCTTAAAAATATCTCTACCACAGTCCTATTAGCCTTAATATGCCTATGGTAGGCATGCCTCTGCTGCCACAGCTTCATCCTAATACACTCATGTGTCATCTGCAGCGCACTCTGAAAATAAAGGCCCAACCAGTCAAAATATTTACATATTTCCTCATTAAGTATTTCTTGCAAAGGCTTTGCAGGCATAAGAAAGATGACTATGTTCACTTCTCATAAGAAAAGAACTTGAAGAACTTCCTGGCATGCAGGAATAAGAAAACTAAGCACCGCATTGATTTCTGGAATGCAGCGTAACCCACTAGCCTTTCTTACTTTTTTCAGTCCGTCCCTCAGGAAGGGCAGTCAGCTGATGACAACCTTCTTCACAGAATCCAAAGGCTGCGACATGACTCAACTCAAAGAAGCACACGTTCTAGAATGTTCAGCAAGTTTGAGGGGTGTTTTTTTGATGTTGCTGCTGTTTGGTTTTTAAAGTTTGATGGATGGTGCTAGTTTACATGGGTTTTCTCTTCTTCCCACTTGCTAGACTGTGATCAGGATCATATCTAACATAAACCTTTGGTATTTAAAATTAGATTCACTGCAGAAAATTAACAGTAGAGAAGGGATTAGGACCATAATAATCTTAGTGGCTTGATCTTTCAGCCTTGTAAGAAAGGGTACGTTTCTTACAAAACAGAAAAGCATTCACGTGGTAACATATGCTACTAAATTAATTTCTGCTCCAAGTACATAGACTAGTAACAGCAAGAATACGTAGGTTTTTGTTTAAAAAATAAGCCCTTACTTAATGACATTTAACTTAACGGAACAGTTCAGAAAAAGGAACACTTATTTCCTAATTGCCTCGTTCTGCTAAAACGCTCAGCATTCAGAAAATAGCAAAAATTAGGAGCAGTCAGGCACCTTTCACTATCAAGTTTCATCAAATTATATCAATATCAGGTAGTGTTACAAATGAAGGGCCTAAAACAAACAAATGGATTCACATACCGAAAGAATTAGTGCGCAAAGGTTAAAGAAAATCGATTACTAACAACTGATACATACGACAATAGCAGAGGAAGACAACCAGCTCAGAAAATTAATCAGCATAGAAATTAATCTTCTTTCCTAAGAACAAATTGGAGATGGAAGATAGCGATACTGAAACTTTCTGCTGGAAGAATACTAATATAGTACAGAAGAATTTCTGAACTCTTCTGAACTGAAGGTAGATAGGAGATCGAAATTAGAAGCAGCAAGAAAAAAGTTTCTAATTTTCTCTAATTCCATTTATCTGGTTCTGCAGGTCTTATTTATCTCATTAGAGATGCTAACATCATATTGACCCGTCTGCCAATTATTTAAACAGGAGCTCAGAGTTAAGACTGAAGTGAAATAGCCGTAAACTTTACAACCATTTATGCACTAAAGAAGCCGTTTCCACAATGCCACGAAAGGAGCTTCAAAAGGAAAAGAGAAATTAATACAAAAAGAGTGGAGGATATTTTTTAAGGTCACTGAAAGCATATATTTCCTTTCTCTCTGCATGAAAAGTTCTAGGTATTAGACATTTACTTACATGTATCATAATACTTTCCTTTCATAACTCATCCTGCATTTTACCAGCTTACAAAGTCATCCATTTTGACATTTCTTTGGATGAGCACAAGTCAGATATTCGCCCAGCCAAACATTTGAAGAATGCAACGTGTTCATTTCTCTCATTGTCTAATTGGTAACCTACTGAAAAACCTTTTTTTTTTTTTTTTTTTGCCATAGGTCATTTAATCTAGCAGTCTGAGTAAAGACTAGAAGAGCAGTTCAGTTCCAGCCTGACCACGTTGTTTTCAAAGCAGGTCATTTCTGTACCGTGAACTAGAGATCAGTTCAAACAGTGCAGCACAGTGCCAGTCTAACTGCAGAAGGTATGTGGCCACGAAGGTATGTGCCAGCATTATGCCAAAACTTAGCAAAGCCCCTCAGTCAGGCGAAGCACATATGCAACTGCGCAGCATTAAGACCAAAGCTGTTTATCGTCCAGCTTAATTCTCAGCTCTATATCGTGCTAGTTTTACTACTATCTTTCCCCCCCATTTAAACCTACCAGGGAGAATACATCATAGCTATTAGGACATTTTCATCAGTAAAATAAGGATAAATATTTCCCTACCTCATGGGTGCAAAGGAGGCAATTAACTTTGTTCAATCCACCCTTTTGCCTCCCACTGCAAGGAGAGCTTTCATCTCAACGTGCTCATGCATGTCCTTCTCTCTAGATACTTCCTATTTAGATTGGAAACATATCTTCACAGAACAATTTCAAATCATGTTCTTAAATCCCAAGTAAAGATTATAAAATTATGTATTTTTTTTATTATTTTACAGTAATGTACTTTTATTTGAATTTTTATAGAGTTTGACTTTTTGTAGATGGAAAAATAAAGCAAAACACTCTCTAGAACTACATATTTAATCACTTAAACTCTTGATTTCCAGACAACCATGTGCTGACAACACTAAAAAAATCTTTTAACTGGATACGTAGTAACAGTGCTGAGATCATTCATGATTACTTTAAATAAAGGTGAGACATACTGAGTGCTAAAAGTTTTAAACAAAGTAAACTAAAGCATGATATAAAGACATTTGGATGTTTTTTTTTTTTTTTTTCTTCCTCCTTACACTTCTCTTGCTAATAATGGTTTCTGGAAAAGCTTCCAAAAAGATAGCACTAATGAAAAAGGTGAAATTCAAAGAAGTGAAAATTTTAAGCTAAAATGCCTCTGAAACTTCACAAAACATTTAGGTCTTCACCTACAAAAGGCTTTATAGCCTAATTATATTGTAGCTTTAAGGCGTCTTTTTTGAGAACGTGAGAGGTATTTCCAACCATCCCTAGAAGCAGAATGAATCCTGAACTGGATAAAAGAAGTCAGTATTATTTAAGCTTTTCTGTATGACAAAATTATTTACTAAGTAGAATGAAAGATATGTGAACATATTAGCCTGAATAATTATTCAGTTTCGGTTTAGGATTAGACTGCTAACGCTGAGAACTGTAGTACGTGTTACTGTATGGGAAAGGCAGGAAAGTGTTACGTGTCACAAAACGTTTCAGTAAAGATGAAGGGGTTACAATAGTGCAAACGGGAAGCAAGTGAGGTCTCAAAGGAAGACATAGCTGCAAGCCTAGGAATCCGTAGGACAAAGTGCAGAACTGAGGTCGTAAGAGTTAAAGGTCTCAGATACTGAGGCCTCAAGGGATAATGTTTCTGAATGAGCAAGAAGCAGTACACAGAGCTCTTACCTCCTGCTTGATTATGGTGTTCTTTTGACTGATGCGCAATGGAACATGGCACATACCGATTTTTTCTGTACCTATTTTTGCTAATACTGCATTCTACTAGTACAATACTAGTAAAGATTACACAGTAGCATTGCCAAGACACCAAGGCCAGGTCTTAGCTTATGTACAAGGGCTGGGAGATGAAAACTGGGAGAAAATGTCTTCTCCGCCCCTCCTAGGTTAGCGCACACACCGCTACATCCCGCATCTAAGAATCTGTAATAAACACTATTGGAATATTATCACACGATCCAAGTAGCAAACTACAGGATTAGCAGCTCTATGGGCTGCTATTGGAAACTATGAAAATGCTATATCCTTAGAGATTTTCTTGAATGGCTTAACTTCAGAAGCATCAGAGAGTTCCATAAGTCTATTAAGATTTACTAAGGAATTTACTCTTCTTTACCTATTAAAAGGAAAAATCTCCCTTTGATCTTTCCTTCTATTTACCTGACATTCTCTTAAAATTATAGACTTCAGTGCCAGTCAAAAATAAATGTCAATTTAACATTTTCTGCTGCAAGCCTTTATAATTCACTACAGATATTTGACAGCATGTTACCTAAAAATTTAATCCTTCAAAAGTACCAACATGTAATCTTGGAAATAGAAAGAAAAAACTTGAAGCAGCTACTTCTTCATAGTTACTCTACAGCCATTACAAAGATTTCACAACATGAAATTGCTACACTGGTAAAAATACATAGTGCTATACATCTGCTATATATCTGTTTTCAGATCAACAGATTAGTACTTAAAAGCCCTTGATTTCTTTCAAGGTAAGAAAGTATATGGTTGTGTAAGGTCCTTCTTCCTCAGCCACGTACTTCAGACCTGCCTTGCCTTGAAGAAACTGGAATAGAATATAAAAAAATTGAATGTACTAAGTGTAACCAACATTTGTGTAGTGACTGTGGCCTAAGTGGTTCCTAATGAAACACATAAATGTGCAGAGAAAGCAACAATGGTATTCTAACAACCTCCCAGCCACTCATCGCTTTTGTGGGACTTCAAAGATTACATCTAATTTCTGTAAGAGTGAAAGAAACGAGTCCTCAAACCAAAAAGTAACTGTTTTAAATTAAGGAACTTTGACTCTATCCATCTCTCTTGCGCAGATGGCTTAGATTTTATGAGGATGTCAATCACAACATTTGAGATTTCTTACAATATCATGTCATTCTACAGAACTCAGATTTTCAAAAATCATGTATCTTGAATTCATCTACTTTAGATTAAAAAAAATCAACAAAGAACTGCATTATTTTTATTTATTTCATCTGATTCGATTTCCTGGGTTGGGTTAAAAAATTTTAAAAAGAAAAAAAAAACTTCTCTACATAACTTTTGTAGCAGGTTGCAGCTGTTGCTGTTGTTTTGTACAGTACAACTCATCATTTTGTACTTCAGCGTAAGTCATGGAAAAATTAACATAGTTTGGAGATTTCTGGGAAGAATCTAATCATGTTCATAGCCATATGGAAGAACTGGAAGATGCTCACTTCAGATTTTCGTATTAGTCATTATTCTTACATGTGGCTATTATCACCATTTGTCTGAGTGTAATGACAAAATTGCCACAAATAGGTAGCTTCACACATGGCATGAGATGTCTTGCTAGGACGTATTCACTCTTCTGAGTCGACAGTTACTATTTGTAGAGCTTTATATCTTGCTTTTAACATTCAACACAAATGTTTTAAAATATGCTTGTATGAGTCCTTTATGACATAGTCCCACTGTCATGGAAATTAATAGAAAAACTCCTACCGATTTCAGCCTTGTTACCAGAAGAAACCAACCAAAATACCTCCCTTGTAATACCTCTTCTTGGCGTTTGGGACATTTTTACATTTGTGTGTGTGTTTCACCGTAACCACTCCTTTTCTTTTAGTTTTGGGTGGAGGTTAGAGCCAAAAAAACCTATCAAAAAGCAGAGACCTCCTGAATCAGTCTTCTAAGCTCATACTCCATATCATTCTTATCTTCTTCCCTCCCACCCTTCTCTTCCCTTCCATCAGGGCACTAAAGAACTCCTTTCATACCGTGAAAGATTTTCAAATATTGAATTTGATCACAATTTACTTTTTGATGTTTAAATATCACATCTTCTTCAGGTTGTCCTTCAAGCATCAATTTATAAGGGTTGCTCTGAAAATAATATCTGCTATTTATTTTCACGGAAACTACAACAGATACAAAGAGGACAACAACGCTATTTGATAGAGCAAATTCTCAGCAACAAATAACATAAGAGTACTAAAACACCATTAGCTACGTATTTTTGCTAGTGTTGAACAAGAGCCTGCACATGGCACTCATAAAAATTTGCATGGCCATCTGGAACATGGCTTGACTTTCAAGTCACTGCAGCCACTGCTGAAACACACTACCCACTGCTTCACTGTACTCACATCCACTGCTTGGTCTCCATAAACACTCGTCAAGTGTTGATGAATGTCAATGGGTGCAGTTTTTCCCGTATGGAGGAATTCAATGACACACCTTTGCTTCATATGCACTTCCATGTCAGACACCATTCCATCAAACTGCCCCTCCGCTGCCATCTGTCACACGGCAACAAAATGTAATGGAATATTGGTGGGAAGGTTCAACTTCGAATGCCTCACCACAAACGTCCACCTCTGACATTATGGATCAACAGAATAAATAAAATAGGGTGCATTACTTTCTGAGCTTTTTAGAGTACTTTCAGAGCAGAGTACTTTTACCAAACCTCCTCACGATGGAAACTAGACTTCCTTCTTCTGAGCACATTAGAAGTACACCATTCACCATCTACCAATATCAGCAGTAAGTTAAGAAACAAGCAAGAAAAGTCAATCCATGCTCTAGGAATCTTAGTGTTCAAGGCATATTTGTAATTCAAGGCAGGCATGGGCGCCAATTAAACGCACCAGCATATACGAAGAAACACAATGCAGCTGAAGGAGTTTGAAGGCTAGCATCCTCCAAAGGGCCCAGTATTTGTCTAGGCAGTTAGAGAAAGCTGTAGAGAAAAGTCATAGAACACATTCAGCTGGAAGGGATCTTGGGTCATCTGGTCCAAAGCCCTGCTCAATTCATATCCAGCTTTTTGTACAATCATTTCTTTTGCTGTACAATAAGCTGTATTATGAATACCCCGTGGAAGTTTAAAACATCAGATTTCATTCTATGGCAGAGAAATAAGAACTGTCTCCTCAGGATAAAACAAGCTAAGGAAGTAGACAGCACTATAGTTTGGGATAGGGACACTTCCTTTCAAGAAGCTGAATTATTCTTACAGCCTGAAGTAGAAAATATTTTGGACTCTTTTGTACATGGGAGAATAGCGGCCTTATTATAGCACTGGAATGGAATCAGATTTTCAGTCTTCCAGGTAAACCCTTCTCTCCATTCTTTAGTCTTCAAATTCTTTACTGCATTTCTTTCTTCCAAACCACCTTGCACTTAAGGACTGGAAATATTTTATGATTTGTTACCATGGATCTTCTGCTATTCCTAACCTCATTTGATAGAACACTAATTCTCAGAATATTAAAATCATTTTTGAATGGCCGATTAAGTTGGAAAGTTCAACTTCATAGAAAATCCTTCCTTACCATGGATTTTTTCCACAGAAAATTCTCATATGTCTGCTGTTAGATGAAGGCCGGATTTGTTTGGAATAAGGGAGAAATCTCTATAAGGAGGAAAAAGGACAAGGAAACAATATTCCTCTAAGTCTAGAATCTAAATTAACTCAACAGTTTAGAGCTAGGCTGTGTTCCTGGGCACTATCAAGCACTTGAGGCAGACTTCAGAGTAATTTATAGCTATGGCACTTCCATACTCACAAAGTTAGTTCTAGTCACTTTGCCTCTACCAGACAGTTAGCACAATCAAATCAGCAAGTACACAGATGTAGGCAGACCTGAGAAGAAGCTGAAACTATTTAGTAATACTTAGCACATTTTTCTCACTTCTGTCAGGCAAACAATGCGTGGAATCTTGTATCCTTCAGCAGCATCACGTGATAAATACAATCTTTACATGCAAAAGGGACAGAATCCGATACTTCAGTGACCTGCCAGCACATCGATGAAGAAAGAATCAAATCCCTGTCCAGAGTGCTGAAACACACAATTCTGTGGGGAAATATGCAAAATGTGCTTACCAGTACTTACTTGTCTAGCTTACCAGCTGAATCTGCAACTTTTAATGATCTACACAAATTTGAATGCTTAATTTAAAAGACTACGTAAAAATTTGGATTCACAGATGAAAAATGTAATTTCTACCTCAGCTTTCTTCTCTTGCATGTTCTCCCAGATATTGAATGCTCGTTCCATGCTAACAGTCAGCGTTGGTTACTGTCTACAGTCTCTATTTATATTCAGTGGCAGTACTACACTCAAATGTACCTTGATGAATTTAGAATCCATATACCTACTAATCCTTCACACAAAATACACGTTTAGATCTTCAGTGAACTAACGATAAAATAAGATGTACTATTTGAGTTGCACATGTCATAAGCTGCCCAGATAAGGGCTGTGGAAGATGAGGAATAAGATATCTTACTCCGATGTAATAATATTTCAGATGTACTAAATACTTGCAGGAACTGAAGATCCAGATCTCTACTAACAGAATCCAACATTTTTTGCTCACACTGCTTCCAGCTGCAACTAGAAAATTGTGAGAAACCTTTGTCTCATTGATACATCTTCAACTAACTTACTCCTTTGGGGTTTTAACACACAAGTAAAATTTAAAACTCAATTCTCACAATCTTTAACAAAAACAATCAAAATTTTTCTCATACATTCCCATGGCGCTAGGGATGAGTTCCTTATTTTTCGTATTACTGTGCTCACTAGCGTTTTCAGTATATATCGCATTCCCTTGATAGAATTATTATTGCAAGTATCTAATGAACTATAATAGAAGATTTGAAATACAGGTGCCAGTAGAACTTGCTGATTTACCAGTTCTAAGCCCACTTATCTTCCCTAGTTAGGTTGTACCTTAACTAGGGAAAGGAGTCAATTTATCTTTTAATACTACTCTGCCTCTAACATAACACAATAATGTGAAGATTTCTTAGTTTTGTTTCTCTTAACATGATGTTAATGCTCTTTTTCCAGGTAGTGTTTTAAATTTGTGCTGCACATCAAAGGAATAGGAAATGCATATTTAAGAGTCTGGCGCGAAGCAAATTAAGAGTCACAGAATCATCTGGATTCAAATGGACCTCTTGAGACCACCTAGTCCAACCTCCTTTCTCGGGCACGGCCAGCTAGAGCAGTTGTCCATGACTGCGTCCCATTCAGTTTTGAATATTTCCAAAAATTTCTAGAGGGCCCTCATAGACTGCATTATATCTATTTGCTTATTTTCTTCGCAACGAAATAAATGGCAATACCAAAGATGACAAAAGAAAGAATTTGACCTTTTTCTCTAGCATCTGCAGAATAACTTTCCCTGACATTATGCAAGCAGTACCTTGATTTTAAAAAACAAACCACGACTAACTCCAGAGATTACTTCTTTGAAATCTAACTGGTGCTTTGTTTTTTTCGAGGAGGGTTTTTATATTCTTCTTTTTTTTTTTTTTTCCCCAAACTTAGACTACTTCTTATACAAGTAAATCTTTTTCAACGCTGTTGGAAAGCAGGCAACAACTCCTTGGGTGCTTTTCTAAGGCTTGTGGTAAGAACTGATTAAGTTCACCAATACATCTTAATGAAAACCTTAAAATAAAATATAGGCCTTAAAGTTTAATCTAACTGCCAAAAATATTAGCAAATGCCCTCGATTTTGCTGACAAAGGATTAAGACCTTAAATAGCCTTATCTCTGAGATTTTCTATACGCGATGAACTGGAGACAATACTGGAGTAAGACCCAAACCATTCCTATTTCCCGTCTAAAAGAGAAATTAAACAAAATAAATAAATGAATTCATTATCTACGGTTAGACTTTGCTTTTTGAAATATTTAATTTGAGAATTTTTAGACTACTGTACTGCATTGAATTTAATGTCATTCAAGAAGACTAAGAAATCTCCATCCATCTCAAAGTCACCAGTAATTTATGTCACTTCCATATACCCACTTACAATGGAAAAAGGAAACAGACTGAAGCAATCAGGTACTGTAACATCTGAAAACATAGTTGGAAAAGAGCGCAAAAATAAAGTAACTAATGTCTGGTATTAGCTGGGTAACACAATAGGCAATAACGAAATTCCTGGCAGAAGTTCAGCTCATCTCAAACATCTGCTAGGAATGAAACCATTAAAAAAAACAACACATTTTCATGTTGTGGATGTTTATGCAGATATTTGCTCCTGTTTTTGTCTCAGTTGTCTTGGACTCTTTGGACTTCGTTCTTCCCTTTACTTCCTGTTTTTTTTTCCTTTACAAAACTTTAGCTCATGTCTAACCATCAAATCCACAGCAGTTCTGAAAACGCTGACCAGCTTTCTTTCATTCAAAACATATACTGAACTTGTCTGGTTACTGATTAAAAGAAAACCTGGGATGTGTTTCAAGACTGTAACAATATCCTATAGTACTACGCTGGTTCACATTTTGTAAAGCCCTATTTATGATTCCTATCTTCCTGACTAGTGTTTCCTATTTCCTTGGTTAACTATCCTGTGTCACCGATTTTCAATTCAGTTCAAGGTTCAGAACAATTAACCTCACAGAAGCAATTGCTTCAACCCAGACTGTAACATTTTAAATGGAAGAATGAAAAAGACATGTCTTAAGCTATCTTTTCCTAAAATTATCATGAAATTCTTACGGGTTGCTTAACGTCCAACTCTGACGACATGCTTGTAAGATAGGCTGAAAGTCAGCAGAGAAGAGACAGTGTAGCGATTGAACGTTAGAATTACAGAATCACAGAATCAGCCGGAAGGGACCTTTACAGGTCATCTAGTTCAACTACACTGCGATGAACAGGGACGCCTACACCTCAATCAGTTTGCTCACAGCCCAGTCCAGCCTGCCTTTGAACGTCTGCAGGAACGGCGCATACACCACCTCCCTGGGCAACCTGTTCCAGTGCTTCTCAACTGTTATCATAAAAAAATCATATCCAATCTCAATCTCCCCTCTTTCAGTTTGAAAACATTTCCCCTTGTCCTGCTAAAGAGTCTGTCCCCTTATTTTTATAGCCCCCCTTCAGGTACTGAAAGGCCACTATCAGGTCACCTCGGAGCCTTCTCCAGGCTGAATAGCCCCAGTTCTCTAAGCCTGTCCTCACAGGGAACGTGTTCCATCCCTCAGATCATTTTTGTGGCCCTCCTCTACAGGCTCTCCAACAGGTCCGTGTCTCTTCTGCACAGAGAACTCCGTATCTCTATGCAGCACTCCAGGTGAGGTCTCACCAGCGCAGAGCAGAGGGGCAGGATCACCTCCCTCGACCTGCTGCCCACATTTCTTTTGATGCAGCTCAGAATATGGTTGGCTTTCTGGGCTGCGAGGGCACATTCCTGGCTCACATCCAGTTTGCCACCCACACAGTCCTTTTTGAAAGGAGTACGCTCCATTCTTACATCCCCCTACATGTACTGATAGTGGGAGTTTGCCATCACCCAGGTGTAAGACCTTGCACTTGGATTTGTTGAGCCTCATGAGGTTCACCTAGTCTCACAGCTGGAGCCTGTCTAGGTCTCTCCTGAATGGCATCCCAACCCTCAGACACGTCAACACAGCTTGGTGTCACCCACAAACTAGCTGAGGATGCGCTCGATCCCACTGTTGATGTAAGTGATGAAGATATTACACAACACTTGTCCCAGTACTGACCCCTCAGTAGTGTCCTGAGGGACACTACTTGCCTCTGATCTTCATCTGGACATTGAGCCACTGGCCACTACTCTCTTGCTATGATCTTGCAAACAGTTCCTTGTCCATTGAACAGTCCATTCATCAAGTCCCTATCTTTCCAATTTGGAGAGAAGGATGTTGGAGGGGACTGTGTCAAAGGCCTCACTGAAGTCTAGACAGCTGATATCAATGGCTCTTCCCTTGTCCATTTAAGCAGCTACGCCATCACTGATGGTCACTAGGTTGCTAAGACAGGACTTTCCTTAGTGAAGCTATATTTGTTGTCTCATATATGAACTTGCTCTCTTCTACATGCTTTAGTATAACCTCCAGGAGGATCTGTTCTAAGATGTTCCCCAGCACAGATGCGAGACTGACAGGTCAGTAGTTCCCCGAGTCATTTCTTCTACCCTTCTTAAAAGCGGGTGTGACCTTAAAGTCCATTGCCTTCACGGATGTAACAGCTTCTTTCTACAACAATGAAACTTGGCACCAGATGCTCTTTAATGCAAGATGAATGAAATCACATACTTCCAATCCCCTCCCCTCCAGATTCTTTTCCTGAAAACAGGGACAGAGGCTGCATGTGTGTAGCCAGTTAAAATACATTAAGAGCACTGGAATAAAAAATTACAATGCCAAATTCCATCACACGCTCTTGGACTCACACATCCTGCATTTTTTGCAATAGTCTCATTTCAAATGAAGAGATTAACCTTGGATCCACAACAGTCATCAAAAACATTGGAATATTCTTGAGATCTACAGAGTCTGAGCATTAACAGTCTCAGGATAATAGTGTCCAATAACTAAGGTCTTCTCCTAAGCGAATATAACGATTAGAAAAACATAACCACTGTCTTAGCTGCGTATCTGCCTTCAGAAGAAAGCATTTGCTGAGTCCCAAGAGGCTAGCACGAAGCTGTGATTTAAGCATCTAAGTCCAGAGAGAATTGAATATTCAGAACTCTCCCTATCAATCACGTACAGATCCTTATTCAGAATGAAATAACATACTGCTTTTTCTTCGCTAAATCTGTAAAGACTCTAAGCCCTTGGCCAGAAAGCCAACGCACACACACCATCCATATGTTAACAGAAGAGGCACGGCTGGAAAAAGAAGGAAGGCTGGCGCACCTCAGGATGGCCTATGACAAGAATGGGTACCATATAATTGCATATCAGCAACACTATTTTGTTTTTAAATCGTTCCTCTAGGAATACACGTAGATTCCAACTCACGCTGGACTTTTAACATATTCCAGCACTCACGGACCATGTTGAACAGGGTGGATCGAATCTAGTTAGAAATTTTACTCTCACGATCTTTCTATTACCCAGGGAGGAGCTCCTTAATGGAAATTAATTCACTGAAGTAAGATGAACAACTTGTATTAATTCTGGTGCGGCTAGATCTACGTTGAGAATGCTAACAGCACTTTCCAGACAATTCTTAACTCCATGTCAGAACATGGCAGGAACAGTGATGATTCTTGTGTTTTACATATAGCCACAATGACTCTACTATCTCTCAAAGTAATAAACTATCTCTACCAAATGCTCTAAATCATAAAGAGACGTTAAAGCACGCACAGTCTAACTAATTTAGGCCTGGACTCTGTTAAGGACCCTAATGATGGGGTCTTAGGAGCAAAGAAGGTAACAGCAAGAACATTTTGCTACTTGCGATGGAATGAAAGTTTTCGGTATATAGTTTTGTCTTCTTATATGTTGACACAATCTAAGCTTTCAATATGAAAAACATGAAGATGCCATTCATTTTAGTCCAATGTTTTTTTGTGTATAGGATTTTTCATTTCAGTACAGTAGAAAAGTGTCAGTTAATAGTAACTTAAAAGAAATACACTATGTCACACAAAACAGGCAAGTCTCCAAAGGCTGAGCACATTGTAAGAATGATGCAAATAAAGTGTATCACAAAGACCATTCAGTAGTAATCCTATTTTACAGGTGTAACTTTCAGTAAGGGTCAGGAAAATTCATTCATTAGAATTACGGGAGGTAAGAGTTTCTTATAAATATTACAGGGCCTTTAAAATTGTCATCAGTTTAAAATGGACTTAAATCATATTCATTAATTATTAAGCATTACGCTAGTGCACTGATGTTTTTAATGGAATGAACTTTCCTCAACTGCAGTAACATCACCGTTATCTATTTATAGACAACTCACCGTTCAGTATAGAAGTGCCTTTTCATGTTGGTATCAAAGCAGATTTTCCCTCTGCAGCAAGACTTCCAATCTCAAATGAAAGTAATCCATTACGTGGTGAATGAAGGAGACAGAACTAAGGATGCTTATGAATCTCATAGTAGCCCATGTGCTCATTCATAGTATTATTGATAAAACAAAGTCAGGTTTATAGGATTTTTTTCCCCTAAAGAGAGAATACATTCTCTTTATTAACATTTTAAAAGGCCTAAGAGATCCGAATGAATAATGTCAAAAAAGTAACCTGTTGCTCACTGCCAGTCTTTTCTCTTGACCCTTCTAAGCTATTGATGTTAACCTTGTCCACGGTCAAGCGTAGAGCCTACTTTCATGGATAATCCATTGCTGGTTTTTTTCCATACCTTAAATGAAGAACTATGCTAGATGCACGTCTTACTCCTCTTAATCCTCCTAGCTGTTGTCAGCTTGTATTTTTCCCCCAAAAATTCCATCATATTCCCGCATTTCCCATATGAAAATACGATACCGCACTGATAATGCACCCCCAAAAAATAAAGAATTCATCTTTCAAATAACCTCAAATACAACATGAAAAAATGACTACTAGACAACCTGTAGACAGTTGTTACCAAGAGACAGCAGATGCTAAATAGAAGTGCCATCTGTCTGAGCAAATTACGATTTATGTATCTCACTACTCCTATGTGTTCCGAAGTAAGAATTGCAGCCTCACCTACCACACTGATATCCATTCACAGCAGTTCAAAACATAGCCAAAAAACATTACTTTGCAAAAAGGCCAGAAGTCTTTGAAAGAAAATTCTCATTCCAGCATTGCTATTACAACAGTATTAATTTTCAAAGTCTCAAAGGTGCTACATCGTATTGCCTAAGGTTCTCCTTACCCCTTAAATGTTACTACTTTCCAGAAAAATCTATTAAGAAAGTTACTGGGATGAAAGTAGATATCAAGTTTAAAATTGACCCTCTGATATGATGCATTTAACAAAAAAATAAAAATAGGAAAAAAAAATCCTAGCAGAGTGTATCTGTGATCTGAGACTGAAGAGTTCATTCTTCAGAGGGAACAAATACACAGATGTTATGTAAGAAAGTGCATGAGAACAATTCCTCTGGATTATGTGCGTATCTAGAGGCTGAACTCTTTTTCCAATAGAGCACCACAAACAACAACCTGAAAATGATAAAAATAACACAGTCACTGCAACATAAGGCGGCAACCACATCTTCAAAAAAGCTGCCGGAGGTAAAGTCTCAGTTATGCCATCTTCAGATAAACCAGTTTTCATTCTGACCTCAGCATTTGTGTGCGTCAGCTCTTCCAGTCCTATTTTTGGTTCACTCATCGAACAGTATCAGAGTCCTAGAGAGTTCTGCCTGTTAAGTGCATAGCTTTTGGTAGTAAAGAATACTCTTCATTATATACAAATCTAGGGTGCAACCAGGGGAGTCAAATTGCAATAGCATATATTTTTAGTTAAATACCTGAATGTTGTTATTCACACAAATTAAAAATAAAATTGCCATTCAGTATCACAGAACAAAAGTTCTACTGCCTCCTTACGGAGCAAAACAGAAAACTGCCCGGGAAGCCCAACACAGTTTACATGCTTTCATGAGCTTCAACTGGCTAGTTTCAAGTTTCACAACTGAAGCAGGTATTAGAATTTATAATCCAGTCCGAGACAACAGTAAAAGAGATAGCTAGCGTTTGATTTAGTTAATGTAAAATACAAGTAGAAACTCATGCTTAGACTTGTAGTTCATTACTACCAAAGCCTAAACACTTCTACTCATCGTTTATCCAAAATAAGAAAGAGAACTAGGCTGCCCTCTGTCAAACAGTAAAATGTTCTGAGATTCCTAACTTTATTGATACAGAAATCTTACTAGCAATTACAAAAACCCTTCTCCCTTCTGGCCCCAGTAGCTATTTTGAAGCCTCCTGCTTCCTTAGATCAATAGTTGCACCAGGCAGCAGAGCCTCTCAAGGGTTCCCTTCACAGGAAGGCTCAATTTGTCTGCTGGAGACCCCAGTTCTTCCACTCCTGAATACACACACACCAAAAAGTCTTTCTGCTAGTCAGACAGAAATGCATGTGGACAACAAAGCCTTAGAGAAAGTATGAGGACAGCAGTACATTTTCAATTTTCAACTAGCCACCATATTCTCTACGCAGACCCTTCCTACCCAACAAGTAAGAGATGACTGCGCATTATCAGTGCCCACAAAGGCCTCTACCAGCTTGTGAAATGCTGTAGGTCACTAAAGAACAGAGATTGGTCTCTCTTCTTTCAAATGAGGGGACAGTGACAATGAGGCTTTGCAAAACCCCAGAACGACCCCTTCTATCACACAGCTCCTGTATGACTGCAGATCATACTCAAAGCAAGGCTCTGCCACACAGACTCAGAGGAAGTGTTTTCAGGTCTGTTACCAGGCTGGTGAGAAGAGATGAGGCAACAGCCTGGAAGCATCCCCCCAACAGACATACAGGGCTAGAAAGGGACAGCTTTTCCTGCCCTAGAGTGAATGCTGAAAGTGGCCCTTTAAAGCTAAGCATTTCTCACTTCTAATTCAGATTCACTTTTGGAAAAAAATAAATTGGAGGTATTTCCTTTTAAACCACTGAAAAGATAGGAGACTTATTCTGTCCTTTTCGCCTTGAAATGCAAGCCATATTGCTCACTATAAGAACACATACAAGAAAAGAACAACATAATTTTAGGCTCAGTATAATGTCATTAAGCTCTTGCAAATGCCAGTACTTAATGAAATCAACTACCAATAGATTGTGTCGAAATAAAGAATAAGGTGAACATTTTAAGAACCATGTTTCCTGTAGCTCTTATGCTACTGCCAACATAAACAAAAGACAGAACAGATATAGACAAGCAAAAAAGCAAAAACAGTCGTGGAAAAAAAACTTCTCCCTTGACAGAAAGAACCAAAAGATTTGAAAATGTCGACCCAGCAGTCACTGGGTTATCATGAAGCCTTCTCATACAAAATCCACTGCAGAACAGTTTGTGAAATCTGAAGGAAGTTAACCTTTTCACATCACTAGGATGATGAACAAGCTGCACGTACCGAACACTGGAGCAACTAGCACTTCACTTCCTTGCAGTCCTACCTGAACTGTCCAAGTACAGCTGAACTGCGGATGAGCCTAAAAGACTTAATATTGAATGCGTATTTCCGAAGCTATCAAATAAAGCAGAATTAAACTCCATGATTTAATTCATCGTATCCTTCTATGGTGCTGTATTTATTTCTAAGATAATTCTATTCCTGTCTAGGTAATCTCATTCTTAGGAAACTTTTTTCAATAGAAAGGTAAACTAGGCCAGTGTGCAGTTACGCCCGAATGGCAACACCACACGTGAATGAGTGCAAAACATTATGTAGGACTTTGTGACAAATTGAGTCAAGTTACCCTTTCCAACCGGAATAAACTCAAGTCAGAAAACATTTTAGGCACCTACTATATAATATCAAACTGTTATATCCAATCAGTTTCAAGTGAACTGGCTGTACCAAGACACAAAGTTTGAGACACTCCCATCTTTCTAAGTCGGCAACTTCTGAAATCTGAAGTTTAAAATTCTGTTGAACTTCAGGATGAATCTGTAAGACTGAAATCAAACATTTCTCAAAAAATTCGACTTCTTCTGGAAATTCTTTGGAAAAAATACTGCGGTTGTCATTTAGCTATCTTGCTAATATCCTCAGTGATTATTCTTGGTAACACCCATCCATGAATCTCATCATTAGCCTCATACATATCACAATATAGAACGAATTTTTTAAACGCTACACACATTGCTCATTTAGCAAGATACTGATGACACAATCATTACAATTACTTCAGTAATTTCTATGATAACACTGATGACCTGAAGTGATAATGTTTAAATACAATTATGCACAAAGCCACAACATTGCTGCAACAATTAGAACATCTGTAACGAAGGAGAAATAGCACATTAAACTGTAGTTTGCTAAGTGACCCATTACAAACCACCAATGCCTCCCCTTGTAATTAGAACATACGTTTATATGTCCTTTCCCACACAGACTCAACTGGATAAGCTTCCAGAGGTTCAATCCAAGTGTTCTACTAAAGCAGAATATCTCAGTATGTTGTGAAAGCAGAATTAACTATGTTTGTGAGCTGAAAATGTAATAAATCTCCCCCCCCAACAAGAACAAACATAACAATTCATCCCCAGGCCTCTTTTAGGCAACATACAAAGCAGTGGAATGCCTTATCAGATATTCCACCGGAAAATTCACACAGTAAAAAATTCACAATGATACACTGCAACCATGAGATTGTCATAACTAATAAAGCAATGGATTTCATTCAGAATTTCCAGCCTAACACCAGACAGCATTTATTTTTTCACATACTGCAAAATACCATTTTTCATCATAAAAAGAAATTGGAGTATTCTCAAACGCTTCTAGCAACACGCAAGTAGTTCAAGTGCTTTTTTTTTTTTTTTTCCATTTTAGCCTTCCATCCCCAAAGCCACTGGTTTATTTCACTTCTGTTTTCTTTTATTTTTATTTAATTCCATTTTCAATAGAGTGCATGAGAATTCGTATAGGGTACTTGGATAGCTGCACGCCTAAAACCAGGAAGCCTTGAGAACTGGGATCTTTCATCACATTTTCCGAACGTCCCCATGCTGTACGGCAAGGTAAAAAATATAAACATGCAAACATGCTCACACTATTAGAAAGATACCTAAAATAGGTAGGAAAATCGAATGTGAAAGCACACATACATGAAGCTCTAGGAGTAAATATCATCTCGTCTGCTTCTAGCCTTGCTTGTTTCCAAGTAGACCATCTGTGCTTATGTCTTCGCCTGCAGCTGCAAACATGCTGTTGTGCTGGATCTAGCTCTTAGACTCTCTTTTAGTGTAGAGAGGTCACAAACACCCTGCCACGTTTGTTGTACAGTGCTTGCTTCTCTAATTGATGACATCTTTTAAGCTATCTGCAGCTCTTCTTTTGCTTCTGTACACTTACTCCATTTGTTTCTGCTCAGTCAGACTGCATATTTAGCTCTTTCAGGGCATCCACTATTTTGCTTTTAACTACATCATCTGGCGGAGTACAAGGAATGGACTTCTCATTAAACTCATCATTAAAACTATCATACAGTTCTTACCAGAGGAGGGAACATTCTTAAAAACGATGCAAGTTTCCAGTGACTAGGGCAGTTCATTTCCCTACCTTTAAACAATGTTCAGCCTTTAGAAACATAGGTCCTAAGAACACAGACTCTCAGCTTACAACTGTTTCTAAACAAATTTACTTAAGGACAACACGAGAAACTGAACTTCAAAGAAAAGTTTTCACTTCAGCGATTTACAGAAAACAAATGAACAAAACAACCCTCAGCCTTAGTTCTTCAAGCTTGCTGCTTACTCACTGCTAACAGGTTAAGACTTCTCTTCTGTTATAAATTAAATAACAACTCGGTCATACTTTTTTTCCAGGAACTCTATTCAGCGTCACGGTTCACATCTCTATGTGTTACGCTGACTAACAACATGAACTGTATGAACTGCTGTGAAAAGGTGACAGAAACCGTTGAATTGCTAAGGCTTGGGACACGGGAGAGCGCTCAACTGTGATAAACACAGTGGGCAAGAAAAGTTTTTCCAAAAACTTTCTGATGCGCAAAGAGAATTAACACTATAAGATGCAGATCTTTCTGAAACAGATTTAAAATGGTCAACATTGAATTGTGAATTAAAATTTACAGCTTTCTAGAAATTACTGGCAGGCTGTTCTCCCTCTTCACAAAGGACTATGAAAACTCCAACAGCACACGACAATTTCTCTGTCTTGATAGTAGAGGTAAATTGAGTCACTTTTATCCACGTTTTTTACCTAACAGGATTTTAGCCTTCACGTATATTTACCCTACAACAGTTTTCACTATTAAGGAGCTACTACAACGAAGATACTCACGCGTTTACTACGCATGAATATGGAAGATTCTTATCTTACTTCATCTGAACTAATATATATTGAACAAAGTTTTCATACACCGAAGTCTACGAAAAGATGTACAGAACCTATTAAAACTTCAACAATTTTATGAGCAAGATGAGAACGGATTCTAGCTCATAACCATGTAGTTGATCCTTGTACTCTTATGCAACTAGTTCCAAGTGCAAGAGGAAGGTAAGAAACCTGTGCTGAATCCACAAGAGCGCCTTGCTCCACTAGCTGTTAATTTTTTGTCACTTCTATAATACATGTTTTTCTCAAGAGCTAATAAATAGCTAAGCCCCTTCTAAATCTTGATTAATATCTGAATCAGGCAGCTACCTATTGGCTAGGTGCCTCCTACAGCCAGAGGAGGATTTCAATAAATTTCATATACGAAGTACAAGCATGCAATGTTAAACTTTCTATTTTTCAGCTACTTTGAATGATAAGGAACAGAAATCTCCTAGTTACAGCATAAACTGTTCATTTACACAGTGTTCCTAGCCTACCCCACTACTGACTGCTACGTAGGCGCTTAGAACAATCGCTTTTTCTTAAATTATTACTAATGTTTTCCCACCTAATTAAATATCTAATTTTCTGGTAGTGTACTTAACTAAATACCAGACCTGAAGCTCCAAGTTCAAGCTCCAGTCAATGAAAATGAGACTGAATAGGAAATACATTACATTTCTTCTGAAATGGGAGCTTACAGATCAAGTATTTCCAGTTTCGTGGTGACCTTAAAGAGCACACTGTATTTTTTATTATAATTAGCTCTTGCACCTTAAGGCATAACCGTTCTCGTCACAGAGCTGGCAAGCAGGCACTTGTATACAGTACTTCCAGTAATAATTACTGTACTTTAGGAATTTTGTATACTTATAATTTAATGCTGCAGCGCTAATTGAAATTTCTTCAATGTAAATCTACATTTCAACATTCCTTTTAAATTAAAAATTAAAATTAAAATCGTTTTTTAAACTGGTTTCATCTTCTATTTGCAATAAAGTATCAATTTCAGAAGCATTCACTTGTATTCTTTTATTTCTATTTTATTAATATTACTTCAAGATATAACAAGAGACTGAACTTCCAAAACCAAAAAGAGACGTATCTTTCTAGAAAAGAAAGGTATCAAGCAAGATGCAATGACTAGTCTTGACTTTTTAAGCTTTAAGAAAAATGGAACATCAACTATCTGAAGTCATGAAAAACGAAGTTTAAAGAGTAAAATACCAAGAGAAAACTTAAACGAATGAGAAGTTTTGCAAATGTGTTTTTACTCACACACATCCAAAGATCAAGCCTGTTGAGTCATACATGAATTTCAATAGGTGGCCACAGAGTAATGTTTAATCTTGCTCTTATATTTTTTGGCACCACTACTGAATTCTCTTCTAGACAGTACCATCACTTCAACATTTGTTGATGAAGTGTATAATGTTACTTTCTTGCTACGGGCAGCGTGGCCTCATCTTTGTGCTTTCATACAAACTGAACAGCAGAAAAAAGTGGGAAGCTCTCTGCATATCATAGAGCACTGAGGTAACAGCTGCTTTCTGGTTTCTATTTAACAAGAAAAAGCAGCTCCCTGCCCATGCACCTTCAATTAATCACTCACCAACTGTAGCCTAGGCAAGATTTTTCTCCTGCAGTCTCATGTGAGTTTAGGATTTGCATGCTGTCCTCCAACAACATAACATACTTAATACTTAAGGACCCTTTTTATTGTACAGAATCATGGGGAGTATTTGCATGTCTCATTAGACAGACACAGAGCACAAGGTAAGTAAATTCACAGTGATAAGCATAATTCCTAAGGCTGGGGCTCAGCTTCCTTACTGGGAGCTATTCAATCTTCATTTCTGGGTGTAAGCTGTTTGCTACTGAAGGCCAAAAGTTAGGAGGGCACATCACATCAAAATTCTTCCTTAGTATAACCAACACAAGAAGCCATCATCTCAGAAACTTGCTTAAAACTTAGTGAAGGGGAAGCTCAAGTAACAAAGCTTTTCTTTTACAACACACAGTTTCTTACCCTCTGACAAAGTGTAATTATTTTTATAGGAGATATCCAACTTAAAAATATTTTTAAGAACTTTCAAGATTTTTTTCTTTGGCTTGAACCACTTAACTAAATTGCAGCTTTCCTTGAAAATCAGTTTTCCAGCAACTCAACATGAATTAGTGAAAAACTATGCTGCATCTTGTACTACAACACACTTCTAAAACACAAAAAGTCCCTTCACCATAAAAATAAAAAATCCACAATTATTTACTTACTCATCTCCATTTTGCTGCTTTTGTTCTGGAGTACAACACCACACAAACAGAGTAACTTCCCAGTTTCTGCCTTCCACTAAAGAGCTCAGCCAGGTGCATGAAATCAGTGATGCTTTAATTAACAACATGTGTGAGCTGTAGATCAGCCAGGGGGCTTGCAGTCTCCTAGAACCTGTTGCAACCCAGTAAAAAAAAAAAAAAAAAAAAGGCTCAGATGCAAAATTAATTTCTGTGCTTTTATTAATCTTAATAATTATCAACTCATGAAAAGTTATGGCATTAGAACCAAATTCTATTATTGCTGTCAAGACAAAATTGTTTTCGAAGTACTTTTCAATGTACCTAGAACTATCTTATCTAACTTATCTATCTATATCTTATCTAACTTATGATGTTTTCTAAATGTACATACCTAAAGAGTGCTAAAAACATGCAGAAAGTGCCTTTTCTAAGAAAGCATGTCTCACTAAAAAAGAAAAAAAAAGGGGGGGGGGGCTAGAAGGAGGAATTTATAGCTTCTGATTTGAGTTTAATAAAGTTTTGAGCAAGTCTATTATTAACATTCTTTATCTGATTCTACAAATAAAGGTTCTTCTGTGTTAGCATCTTTTGCTAGACTTCGACATTTCAAACCAGATCAATTTGTGAATTAAGTTCTTGAAACAGATACTTTTCAAGTCTAGGAAGAGAACAAAATGAAAAACCAAACTGAAGTACCCAATCGCAAAAGATCTGTCAACAATTCTTTTTATAAAACCCAGTTCTCAAGAGGTTACAATGATCACAGCATGGCATTTTTTTCAGGAAAATGATTTTGTCCTAGACAGCTTTCAGGTTTTTTTTTTTTTTCCCCTTTCTTTAAATGAATAATGAGTGTGGCCGTATCTGCGTGGAGAAAAGTTGCCTCACAACTCACACGTCTCTCAACAATGTGAAAAGAGAGAGGACCTCAGACTAGGTCTGGATTACACTCATTTCTGTTTCTCTGATGCTTGAACTAAAAGGTTCACATTATCATACTATCATAAAATCTAATAATAAAATGGAGGACTAGACTGATACCATACCTAACTTTGAAGATTTATCTGCAGCTTAGATCACCGAAGAAGCCTGGTTTTAGAGTAGCTCTTCTAAGCTAATTAAATGAAACTTTTTTTTTCATGTATTCATATACTCTCTCAAAATATTAATGCCAGGCATGCAAAGCAGCCGTTGTTTGGGTAAGGAAAGAAATGCTAGTCGATCCTTTATTTCATGGCTTGAATCACAATTCACTAGAGACAAAGATAAGTCAATTGTGCATCAGTGTTCTAAATCACCAGGGAGAGCGTGGCAAGGCTTTCCTGCTGCATGTTGTTAAAACTGTTTTTACAGAATTCTGCAAAGGGCAGAAATAATAACAATTGATTTCATGTTGCTTGTTATTTGTGGAAACTTAAAATGAAGTGACATATTAATGGGGCTATGCAATGTTTCCCACATTTCTGAAAGTTCCCGTTTTGTAATTTCACTTTATCCTTTCGTACTTCAAAGTTTTGCCATATATTCTTTAGAGAAAGCAGAGTTTTGAAAGAGTGGCACAGAGTAAATGCTAGACATATTCCCGACCATCTGTGCTTATCTTCACGTTAGAAAGAAAGAAAGGATTTGGAATATTAGCTGTTATCATTGTTAAACTGTTGTACTTCTTTAAAAATACAGCTTTTCTAACAGTCTGGGTTTGGAACACGTGACAGGTTTAAAGAACTGCCATTTCTGGTAACTTCCCTAACTCAGATCTTTTCTGTGCACTGCAGATAACTTAAACCACCTCATACAAAATTTTCAAGGTTTTTTTTAATATGCAATAGTTATTTTCTCTTGAATCATAAGTGCACTTGGCAAGAACTCAAAGCATACGTGGCTGCTGATGTTTCATACGCTGGCAGAGAAGGTGAAGGTTGAATCACTCTAACACTTAGGAATTGATTTGGAATAGCTCTTACAGGTTTGGAAAAAGCTACTTGCTCTCCCAGCTACAGAAGCATTACACCACGCCACTACAGACCGAAAGAGTTACGGACGCAGAGTTTACGAAGAAAGCTATTGTACTTTGTAGTACACTCTATTCCCTGAACCTTGGCAACAAAGGAGGAGCTGAACCTCTTTGTGGGAGGATGATTACTGAATTGTGCGCCTGGCACGCACAAGGCCTTTCTGTTCTTCATTGATTGCTGTGGGTATCAGAAGTGAATGAAGTAGGGGAAGATGGATTGTTCGAATACTTGGTTTCCCAGCAGATAAGCACTGAGCTGGGGCACTCGTTCCTGACTTCAGATGGACCTTCAGCTACCTTTTGAATTCTGGAAGCAGTTTATTTATATTCAGAGCTCTTAAAATAAATACTGCCTCATTTTCAGCTGTCTCGCATTAACTACATCTCCCTTTCTGTAACAAAGCATTAAGTTCACTGCTTTGCCCAGAGCCACAGACTTCTCCTTCTAGCTTAGGGGCTTTACAGAACTCCTGTTTTAACCATTATCTCGAACACCTTTCCCTTTCCCTTTCCCACTCGGGCTTGGGCTTGGGCTTAGGGCTAGAGTTGGGCCCGGACCCATGCTGCAACAGCCTATAGCCTGCAATCCCTGGTCAAGTCCCCACCTCCCCCTCCTAGTCAGGGCTGGTACCTTTCATCTCTCCTAGGGGTTTGTCCTAACACCAAACAGCTGTGTCTCAGCCAGTTGGGAGAAGAGCTCTGCCTAGCCCACTCCTTAGGGCTTCTGTGCACAGGCCTGGAAGAAACAAGCAGTTGAGTGTGCTTTGGATTATCTGTAGCAATATCAATCTATATTGAAAGATTAAGGAGCTAAGGAACTAAAAGCTAGGGGGATTCATGTGCAATTCAGAACACTAAAATAGTAGGGCTTCAGCTGTAGAGAAAAAGAATTTCAAAAAGCCAACACAGAATTCATAAAAGTCCTTTCTCCGAAGATGGAAAAAATGCTATTTAGCACATGTTAGCTACTACAGGGAAATGACTGGTAGACATTGAGGTTTTTTATTATTGAATAAAAACGGCCTTCATTCAATAAAGAAGCTGCTTGCAAAATATATATATATCTTTGACAGTCTTACTTTTTGTATAAAGTAAATAATAAAATCATTTTAACCAAAGGCTTTCTAATTTTTTTTTATTGAGTTTTTATTTGCGGGTATACCATTCATTTTGTCTGAGAGAGATGGTGGAGAGGATGTGACATGAAAAATGAGCACTCCTCAGGTGTTGCATTTCTGTTTTCTTTTACACATTTGGACACTCCAAACTGATGGATTCAATTGCAGCTTGTGAGTTTTTCCACCATAAAAAACTGAGATATACTGAAAGCATTCGTTTTTCTTAATTAGATATGGATGGTTCCATTCAAATGTTGCTCTTCGCTCCTCGTGATTTAGAATTGGTCAACTATCATACTACTAATACATTCATAACAAGGTTGCTGCAAATCTACTTTCTTCCTAGAGCCACAGTCACCTGTGGAGGGTCAGGTCAATAGATTGACTCATTACCCATAATTCTCTACATTTTCTTTACATCTTATCTACTTTGTCTGTAATGAGTTCAGTTGTGAATTACATGGATGTCAAAATGAGTTCAATTGTCCCATCACAAACAAGGTTTCATGCCCTTTAATGTTTGTTTTTTTTTTTTTTGAGGTAATGTATGTTCCAGTGTTGCTTCAAAGGCATTCAGCCTTCACGCTGTTGTACTTCTTGAGGGTTTTTTTTGCGTGTTCTTGTTGTAGTTGGTGGTTGGTTAGTTTTTGTTTGTTTCTGAATTGAACAGGATAAATAAGAGAGCATTTATTCAGGACACATTTTGAACAGCACCTCAGAAAGCAGTCCTGGTACATTCCCTTCTAAAAGGTAGGACGTGTGTCTAGCTGACCAGAACGCTTGCTTACAAGCAACAAAACAGTTTCAGTTGTAAAGTGTTATGTGCTTTTTCAAGTACGCACAGCATACAACATGGCAAAACCAGAACTGTTGAGATGGCCACAGATTTCATTTGTAATAATACCTTTACTGGTTTTATTAATCATGTCCCAGCCCTCCAGTGACTAATCTTTCTGTTTTGATATTTTGCTCTACAGAAATTTACAATAAAATAATCATAATAGATGAACAAAAAATTAAAAGCCTGTTGCTTCTATGCTTACTTCTCTAGCCGGATTTTAGATTATGGCTCTGTCGTTAAACTTGTTCTCAATAGCTCAAAAGAAAAAAAAGAAAAAGAGAGAGGAAAATGAAAATAAATACTGCTTACCCAACAAAAATCACCTAATTAATCTCCCTGTGTGCCACAGAAGCCTATGCAGCAAGAATATCTTGCACAGGGTAATAAAATCATGGAGTTATTTTATTGCCTAATACTGAGTCACAAAAAAAAGACGTTGAGTGTCTGGTCAGCTCTGTCTGCAAGGCATGGCATGATTTCTGGTCCCCTCTATTTTGTCCTGGGCTATTGTGCCCTCCACGCTGCTTCATTAGCTTTGATCAAGATATTGAAGAACTGCAAATAAAAGAAGCTGTGTCAACCTGACTTCTCATCCAACTACCACCTGCAACACAGATTGATAATGAGGCATAAGGCTCTTCATCCTTAAAGAGTCTTCTAGGGATAAATTACATGAATGTCAAGTGTTTTCCTGGTAGGCACTGAGAGTTACCATTGTTGGACAGACTGCTCAGACCTCCTATTAATTATGTCTATCCATCTGAGACTACAGCGTGTCATGAGACGGACACAGAGAGGAAGTTTTATTGGTGGGAAAGGAGGTAGGGCATTTCCTAACTGGGCTATTCAGATCTCCACAGGCCACATCCCTAGATGCTGGATGTGGCATCTAGCCCCTGCTGGGGCATGCGCTGCACATTATATTAGAGACGTAAACAATTGTGAGAATTCTACTTTGAAAAGGCAAATAATAGAAAATGACCTATTCCTTGATGTCCTCCCTTTTCCTCTAGGTAATCAAAGATGTTCTCTTGCACGTCACTCAATCATCTGTTTGTAACTTATATTTTGACATTCATAATCATGACAATAAAACATATTTTTGATCTTGAAATCCAATGAGTTTTCTGCATTAAAGTATGTAAACATGCCTGTTTACACTGTCACACAAAGCTACAGAAATTAGAAACGGTTAATAACTTCCAATTAATTGTAATTGATACTATCACTATTGTATTGTCTTACATAAAAATTGTTCTGCATCAGAAGAAGTGGAAAATTGTAACTACCTTTACACAAGCTAAGAGGAATATACTATTTTGAAACTGCAATATGCTGAATCAGTAAGATTTCAGAATCTTACACTTTAACAAGTGTATTGGGTATTCTTCCCCCATAAACAAAATATGAACCTTACGAATCCCCAACCATCATTGTAGTTGATTATTCTGAAACAGCATATAAAATGAACCAGATTGGTGCATAATCCTAACAACAAAGGAGGGGAAAGAGCCTTTTAAGTATCATTATATCATTTGACTAATAATGTTTCCATATGGAAAGTGTATCCACGCTTAAAATATATTTGAAGACAAATACTGTCATATAAACAGTACTATAGAAAGGAATCCTGACATCTTCCACGGTACCCCACTGAAAAGTCTTGAAAAGCTCATTCCTGAAAACCATTTCAACAGAAAATAAATGTAATACTGACACCACTTAAGCAAAGACAGCACAAAGAACAAAAACCTGAGTTACCGAGGAGCTTTGTGAACTTGTATAACGCTACAGATTTCACAGAATCTTCTTGAAAAGGTGACGAATACTGAGTCTGTCACCATGCAAACTCTATGACATATGGGCAATAGATTGTTGGTAAATATTTAATAAAATGAAACATTATTCTCTGTCACACAACCTCTAGTATTACAAAGAGGCAAAGGAACAGCAGCAAAGCACGTGCTCTTTTTTGACAATGGTGCTGTGTTTCAGGTTCCCCGTATCTACGGACTAAGATTAAAACTCAGCCTGTTACCACAGTGTAATACAACTCAGCAGAAGGGGCCTCTGTAGATTTGCTTTTTAGTTAAACTTGCCTTCTATGGTTCAACAGCTTGGCAGCAGTGTAAAAGTATATTGTTTTTGCTGGAACATCTGTCCTTCAAGGTACTACTATTCCTACTTTAAAATCCTTACAATAAAGCCATTAGAGTTTGGGTGAGCACGGCTTTTTTTTCTTTCTGCTATTATGTTCTACTTTGCAGCAGGTGTAAGACAGACACGTAGGACAGAATTGGTGTTTCTAAGTTCACAGAAAATTATAAAACACCTGAATTCATCAGTCACTACTGCTTACGCGATAGGGGGCTAAACTATTTTTTTCTTTTGGAGTTCTGACATAAAATTAGAATTACTAGTAAAAATAGTTTTGGAAACTTCCGTTCTAGCGGAATTCCACCAACAGAAAATAACATATTTGGAAGATCCACTGATGTCTGTAATGAATTGCTGGAATGCCAAATGCCCGCATTCAGATATACCATGCCAGAGTCATGTGCAATATTGCCAACATTGCCAATCCACATCCTAAAATGCTGGATACATTTAAAATCTTTGCTTTTAAGAATAAGGAGTGTTAAGTGTTTGTTTTTTTCCTCATGTTTTCCTATTTTTTCACATACATTGGGGCACACTCATTTCAACGTATGCTAGTTGAGCATCAAATACATTTAAGAATAATTTCTTCACTGAAAACCAAAACACAAATGTCATTTCCAGAGGTTTTAAGATACTAAGTTCCCTGCCAAAAAGTTGAAGAGTGTTAGAAGATAAAAAGATATGAGATCCACTGTCAAGACTGACAGTTGGCCACACTGTACATGGAAAGCATGTGCTGCCAAGTTTCTGTGGTGGAATTAATCAGCCATCAGAAGTGCTTGTCTCAGCCCATTTGCTTCAACTACTCCCCTTCCCTCTAGAAGCAGTAACTTACTGCTGTACGGATTTACTACAGATAATTGAGCACTTGAATGGGTGCATATGTCAATGAATAAGCTGGAAAAATTACATTTACTGCTTGGCTAACAACAGGCGGGGTCAGTACATACATCTCAAAAGCTGTTAATGAACAACAGCACTTTCTTCCAAATTAAATTGAAACAAAGGACCTCACATTTTACATCAACATTATAGATAAAACATTTCTGAAATCTTAAAAGTTTCCTTATCCAGCAGAGAGATGGGCTGTTGCTTTTTTCATTAAAAACAAAACCAACCAACCAAAAACCCAGCCTTTTTTTACATAAATTCACCCTGCAAGGCAACTATATTTTTACAGGACAGTCAAATCCCACAGCTGCAATTATTCCGCTTAGTGTGGTATTACAATCCTTAAACACGCCCCCCAGTGTTTTCCTGCTGTACTTTATTTTCTCATCAGCTTACTTATTTTAGTGCTTCATAATTCACAACCAGAACTTCAGCCAAACTAAGAACACATACGCACTACTGAAAAATATCCTGGCAACAGTTCAAATTAGTAATAACATTTTGAACGTTTGTTATTTAAGTTTGTTTAATTCCTTCCACAATAAAGAGAGTAACTATACTTCATCGTGAGATCTTCCATTATCCGATCATGTATCAAGAAGACACGAAGAAGTCATTCTAGAACAGCATCTGCTATAGCGTTTAAGTTCTGCAGCTGTTAAAGCTGATACTGAACACAAATAAAGTCCACTAGGTGGCATAAAGCAATAAATATCATGATAAAAGTCATAATGAAAACACTATTCTTTGTCATGATATTTATTTTATGACAAAAGTACATTGTAACAAAATAAATTTATGTCTACTAAGCATTAATATTAATAATTTGTTGCCTTCTATATACAAATTACTGTGCAGGGGAATATTGAAGACACAAGCTTACATAAGAAAAAGTCAGATAATATTCAATAACGAAGGTTATAAATACAACCCTAACTCTGCTCTTTGAGATTTTATATAGTAATACATTATTATTACATGATACTACTACTACTTTAAAAATAATACACGATAATCTAGACGTTCATTCTTAGTTTTCTTCTCGAAAAGAAACAAGAAAAAGAGAAGAAAAAAAGTAACAATTTTCCACGTGCTTTTAATACTCAGAGTGACTATGCCTCATTTTCACTAACGACTGTTAACAAGACATCCTCTTTAAGAATGAGGCCTGCCCTGGAAAATTTCATCTGGAAAACTGAGTGCTTAGATGAATTATGGGTACTTCTAAAACGTGCATGTTTTTAATCATACCAGTCACAAGTACTATAACCTTAACAAAGAGACATATTGCATGTTACCTGCATATGAAAGAATACTATTTAACTCTTCTTCACAGCTCTGTGTTTGTGAAACACAATGCAAACACTTAAAGGTTTAATTTTTGCAATGCTTTTGCCAGATTGGTATGTGTTCCCTACCTCGCACATGTGAATACTGAAACAATGAACAGTTAAATTACTTGATTCGTGTTCAGACAATGGAAGACGAAAGAATTACAATACAGGAATCTTGTACTCAACTATCTATCTGTTCTTATGTTAGGTATATTGCAGACTTCACTGTTCTCCCGGAGAAGACAATAAACATGTCTCGAATGCTTTTGAAAGCCTGATTTTAAACTTGCAAAGGGCATTTGTATCTTCGGTTCGCCCTACGCACATTGCTTTCTTCTATCATTCGTGAGTACGTGCATTCAGTTTCTAGATTCTAAACATCTTACTGTGCAGCTTCTGTACTTTCCTGTACTATTGTAATGCGAATGCAAAATCAAGGTGCAGTCCCACTGAAGAATGTTAGGTAGTGTAGTGTCAAGGGGAGGTCCTCTTTTTCTCTCAGCGGGCACCAATGAGACAAGTCCTTCTCTGTCTTTATTTTCCCACCTCAGGTATTTATACACACAGGGAACGTCCCACCCTCCTACAAGCCTCCTTTTCTCCAGGCTGAACAGCGGCTCTCCTCATGTGACAGATGTTCCAGTCCATTAAATCATCTTTATGACACATCGTGGACTCACTCACTCCTGACTTTCTTGGGGAAGGCCAGAAGTGCACCCAGCGCTCCAACTGTGTCTCACCAATGTGGAATAAAGGAGAAGAACCATCTCCCCGGGCCTGTTGGTGGTGCTCTTTCTAATGCAGCCCAAAAGCTGCTAGGCTTCTTTGCTGCAAGGAGACATGGCTGGCTTATGGACAGATTGCTGTCTGCCTGGACCTTCAGAGTCTTCTACTGCAAAGCTGCTCTCTAGCTGGTTGGCTCCTAGGCTGCGCAGGTGTATGGTGCTGTTCCTCTTTCAGTGCAGGACTTTGCATCTCCCTTTACCGAACTTCATGAGATTCCCCTTCATCCACTTCTCCCAGCCTGCTAAAGTCCCTCTGATCAGTGACACTTCCATCTGGTGTATCTTGCACTCATCCCAGATTTGTATCATCTGCAAACCTGCGGAGAGTGCACTCTGTTCCATCATCAACGTTATTAATGAAGATGTTAAACATTATGGACCCTATTATCTAGTTCAGGGTGCGCAGGAGAAATCAAAGATGAGGAAACATATTTACAATCCAAAAAGATGCCATCTGCAGACAGTGGGGAAAAGCCTTCCACATAAAGGAATGCTATGAAGCAGGCCACATTTCCTCAGTGTAGTGTTTCCTGGTAGTTTTTCTCTCGAGCTTTTTAACTAGGTTGTTCCACAAATGGAAGCTTATCTCTACATGACAGCCAACAGACCCCAGCATTACATGATAATTGTTGATAGCAGCCAAATTATTACCTGATCTCAGATAGAACGCAGAAGAGTCTAACAAAATATCTTCTCTGCCTCTGTTTCTTCTGCTGTCAGGTTTCTTGCTTTGCAGATGTTGCAAGCTGTTGCATGTTGTCCTTTGCTGCTGTTTAATTAGCTGTGGAAAGTCGTTGCCTGTATGCTTTCTTTGCATGCTTTCAGATACCTTATATTGAAGTGCTCTTTAGCAGGTTATGTAAGACATTTCAGCAAAGGGATGGTGAAGATGTGACAATGTGTTCATCCTTGTAGAGGATGAGTCAGATGTGGTACCTTTGTGTTCATCGTGCAGGTTTAGTTTGGGCTTAGTTTTCGTAAGTGCCCCAATCACTGGGTTAGGTTTTTTTTCTCAGCACTTTCTTGATGTGCATTTACACAACTTCAAAATGAATTTGAGCTTCTGAGAGGTGTTATTCTCTTTGACAAATGAAATTAAAGCCTGTTTGAAATTTCATATTTCTGGGCCATAAACGCTTTTTTGCTAATCATTATTGTAAAACTAATAGACGGCTGAGCTGTCCTTGTTTTGCTTCTAATGTGCTCACCTCATAGACTGTGCCTAGAAAGTAAATTACTGTATAATGAAACATGGCTTTCATGACTGCTATCCATAAGCCAGTCCTGTTATGAGCAGCAGTGGGACATCTAGTTACGAAACATAAAAATGTTAGAATGTGTATAATTTTTTCCTTCTAGTATAATTTTAAAACAAAAGATGCTTCACAGCTAATTGAATGTAAGGAAAAAAGCAGATACTACTTTAGTTAATTGTTTCAATCTTCACTGAGAAATACGTTATCTTATTAAAATCCTATTGGAATACTTGATGATTCCCCTCTGTCTGTACTGATATCGCACAATAGCCTGAAGTTGCTTCAAGGATTTGTTTTGATTTGATTGTATATTTTAATGTTTAAGCAGTAGGCTCACTCATTAGTGGAAAAAAGACATTTGGCATTACAGCTTTAAAATTAAAATTCACTCTAATATGACTTGCATGCGGAATTTTCAACACTAGAAGTCTGAAAATGACTTCTGAGCATTCTTATAAAAGATAGGTTACGTGGGAAAGCCAAAACCTTACTAAGTTCAATCACTTGTATGCTATGCTAATCAGTAACGTGTCACAAAAGAATGAGAGAGAGAGTGTGAGACGATGCCAGTTTTTCTCTGCCTTTTTATGAAAACAAGGATCAATGTTACAATCAAAAAAGTACCTAGAAAAGTCAAGTGTCCGCTACGTGCACATGCCTCCCATTAAAGAAAAGGTTTTGTTCTCTGTCTGAACAGAGTTCCTTTAAACATACGCTCATGGCTTTGTTAAATTTGGCTAGAACAGTAAAGCCGGTCATAAAATAGAATTCCAATTCAGAATCAGAAATTCTGAAATCTTTTTAAAAGCTACTAAAAGAATGTAAGTTGTTTCATTAAAAAAAAAAAAGTCAATCCTAAAAGGACTTTTAACAAATGCACCTAAAGCTCCTCGAAGAAAGGAACCAACTTAGACATGCTGCGCACTCGGAAGCCTGGAATCTGAGACAGCTGAAGACAATGACACTTCCCTGAAACCTTGTTATCATTTAGCAATTTTTGTGAGGTATTCTATGCATTTAGGGATGTTCCTTAGGTATTTTTTAAAGCCTTTAAGGAAAAAAAAACCACCCAAATTAATACCAAAATCAAGAGAAATTGACGATATATAAGCATCCTGACCTCTCGAAGTTACTTATCTGCCTTGTATAATCCTCATTTATAACACTTCCCTTTAGTATAATGTGCTAATACTCCTTCATGAGGTCCTACATGAGCCAAAACTTCTGATTTCCTTCAGTGGTTGCACTGGAATTAACTATTAACGAAATAATATTAACAGAAAAAAACCAACAGAAATTCTTAATAACAACCCCAGCTCAGCAAAGAATATCTTGATGGGCAGCATGTAGACATCACCATGGATTTATATCCTTCTTTCTTGTTTTTGAAGTAGATTGATCATACTATTGTTTCTTACAAACAACATGAAACAAAAAGGACTTTAAATACAGCGTATCACCTGTCTAGCTTCATCGGATTCATATTTATCAGCAAGTCCATACATCCTAAAATGGCCTTAAGGAAAAGCGTTCTTTTCAGGATATTGATACTGGTTTTATAAAAGGTCAGGCCCACAACCTTAGTTCTGTCCATAGATATGCCTTATAAGCATATGTGCTTATATCAAAAAACTATGTCTGTGGTAATAAATTAATAATTTCCATTCACTGCAAGTTTCCTGAGCTGAAAATAGATAAAATAGTGTGGAAGTACTCCATATTTTCATATTTAACATTTTATAAACACAAAAATAATAGAGCATCTATATATGGCATATTAACACAACTGGATGTTGAGCATGTAACTGTTTTGAAAATTGAAGAAGTGACAGCTAGACAACAATGTAACAATTATCGTGAATATCTAACTCCAATATACAACATGAAAATAATACCATACCTATCAGGGTGTTTTGTTTCACATTTTCCATATTTACAAGGGCTGAAAATGATTTAAGAGGCAAGAGATGTACTTGAAATACACGGGAGCTTTACCAACTCTTGCTTTCCATAGAAGGACATAGAAGTCACATGTCTGAATGACATCATGGAAACTATACTGTAATTCAGTGCAGGAACTGATCAATTAAAAATGCATTATTTATATCACAATACATTACTAAGCTGGTACCACGATAAACACGGTGATTTGGGGCACAAAAACACTTTCCTGATAGAGTTGTTGGACAGTGCCAATGTAAGGACATGAAAACGGTTCTTAGAAAATAGGTAACGTGGTTATTTGATCTCAGTGGTACTGGCCAAAAAGAAAGCATTACAAAGGACTGCTGGGAAGCAGAAGATACGTTACACTTTAACAGAGCCCATTCGTATCTATCGTCTAGATGAACTACTTTCAATCAAAGATTAAGCTGTACACTCAGTTGCTACTGGAGTTGAAGATGTCAAAGAAGGACCAGGTCACTGCAGCATCAAAACTCAGAGAACTCATTCGTGTCTACAGTGAAAATTACTCTGTTCTGAATAACAATACACTGTAGATTACACTTTCAAGGATGTCTTTGTTGAAATCTGAGAATGGTTTTTAAAATCACTGTGTATGACTCTTCGCGTCAGTCAGTACCCATCAGCTGTGTCTGAAATACATCACTGTAAGAGCATTTATAAATTCTTGGATTAGACAACTGCGTACTACAGAAAATGTAGAAATTGTATCTCTCATGAAAGAGTGTTGTGGAAACAGTGAATTGGCAGTATTTGTTTACGCTTGCTACAAACCATTTTGTTAATCTTGAGCGCATACCGTTCCTAACACGATCAGAGTCTGCCAAATGAAGGACCACCTCCAGCCTCATTAGGTAAAACCCAGTTTCTTCTTCAGGCAGCCCAACGAACAACTTCGTTTGTTGGCCACTTACTCCATCTCTAATTTCTTTTGCCAAAGGAAGGTCAGAATTGGCATATATCTGAAGATTCCACAATGAAAATGGGCTGGCACATTTTTATTGAGAAATTACTCCCCTTTAATGATGAATTTACAAGTCAACACAGTGAACAGTGGCTTTAAATCAGTTTGGGACAAAATTATGCCTATAACTATTATGGGGCTTCTCAAGATATTCTGAGAAACAGCTTCAAAGTGCATACATTAAGAAGAGAAGGGAATGCAGTCTTCTGAGCTTTCAGTTAAATCGCTGCTACTGCACTGAGATGATTTATTAAGAACACTACTTCTGAATTCCCACCTTTCCCTATAGAACAGTATTCTGGTAAAGTCACAAAAGAGATGGTCCGTTCCAATGGTACTGGTAGCACCAGAAAGGCACCTTTGAAAATTGTTTCTTTCAAAATATCTTGTAACTCTAGAAAAGTATGTAAAACTTTCAACTGAAAGGCAATCTTGGGCAAAATGTTACATTTTATTCTATTTTTCTACTGACACTATTTTTGGTACAAAGAGTTCTTTCTATTGCAGAAAATGTATTTCAGACCCTTTGTCCCTGCCAGACAGCAGAGGAGCAAACAGCTCCCCACCTATTTTTTTTTTTTTTGACTTAAACTAGGAACATACAGCAGGGATATGAGTAAGCACGCAACAAAGGTATGTTTTCAACTTCCTAAAGATATAGCAACTAAATCTACTTCATTAAAAGCGAGCTTTTCCTTTATATTCTTCCTCTCTATCCTGGCCACTGGCAAAGTTGCATTATTATCCTATGAGTCATTCTTCCCTCAAAATCTCTCTGGGTAGTACTTGTTAATTAAACCTTCTCATCCTCTCTTTCTCTCGTACAGTTGTTGGCAACAGTCTTGTATCCCCTCTTTTGAATAGATATCTATATGTAATCTCCCATTATTAGAGTGGTAGGAAGGAACTGACTATCTTTTACCATGTGTGCCTGTTGAGCATACAATTACTAATTATATCAAATACGCCTTGTGAGTGCTACTGGTCATTTAAATAGTACATTTTCTTCATCTCTTTAGGACAGTGTTGTCTATTGTACAATGCTTCTGTTTGATTCTTTGGTGGCATTTTAGCTACTGAACTTGAAAAGTTCTTCAGTTTCGTAAAGAAAAAATGTGGAACATCTGTCTGCTTTCTTTGGATACGACTCCGCAGTAGCTGAAGTAGCCCGCCGTTTGGAAATGCAGGGTAGAAAAATTAAATGTCATTTGAATACACCTTGCAATAATAGCCTGATGGTAGTACAGCAGCCAAAACCAATACTCATCAGTATTGTAGCTGGTAAAATCGTATGCACTGAATTCTTAATTTCTTTTTTTTTTTTTAATGAAATGATAGGAATTCATTTTTCATGAAAACTAGGAGGTTTTGCTCCCAACCGCACAAACATACATAGATACTTCATGATGGCTCTGTCCCACAAGACATATGGCAAACTGAGCACGAATGGGTAACGTGAGTACAAGGGAGCGGATACTATGACTACTATATATGCTCAGTGAAGGAAACTGACAGGGTGGCTATATTTCCAAGAAGTTATAACTTGTATCTTTATCTATAGTTATTTATTGCACAGCTCTGTCCAGACTAACAGCTCTAGCTGTAAGCACTGGGCAGGGTCGGAAAGGTGAAAAACAAGTGAAAAATAGCTGATCAATTGGAAAAGTAAGATAAGCAGAGGAGTAAGAAGCCAAAATGAAGCCTTAAGGACTTCAACTGAAATCAGACCTCCACCATAGATGCTACTGTAGAAATAAATAATTAGAATGAAAAATCTTAATTGGAATATATAGGAATTCAGTGACGGTGATTAAACCTAGGCCAAAAAAATCTTGGAGCAAATGCAACGCAAGAATCTACTCGGAAAAATCGATCCAGACCTCATCCAGAAATCCATCCTCCTTGTAAGCAGGGACAAAGTAACACAGATCGCTACACTCTGGGTAGCCATGACTCTCCCTTGGCGTTGATCTGGTAAATCCTTCGAAGTCCCTTTGTGACCCCTGTTTCTATGGATTTAACAGTAAGGAGAATGGGCCATTATACGTGTGAAGTTTGATGTTTTTATTTCTGTCACGTATGAACATCAAAAGCATTTGTTGGGACTGCAGTTGTCAAACTGTAAGCCAGCATGTGAAAACAGCTGTCTATCCTCAGCACCAACAAACATGAATAGATCTGTCATCATAATTACAGCTCAGAGCTGGATTGTCTTCAAATACCAACAACAGTCTGCACTGCGAGCGATGTCAAATAAGACTGACTCAACTGGTTTAGGATCCATTTTTCAAGAGAACATAATGATATTCTCTTCTAGGTAGGGATGCAAAAGTTTCCGTCTAACAAAGTCCGATATTTCTCATGCTAAATATTTCATGACCTCGTAGAAGAAGTCATTCTAGAAATAAAAAAAAAATGATTTACACATTTAATAAAATAATTATGCAGTTTATTTATGTGCGTATAATTTTAACTTGATTAGACAGTACTGTTTCCATATTACAGCATTCTGTTATTCCTGTCTTCTGATACCACTTTACGGATCCCTTACAAGTGTTTCTTTATACGCGTACAGTAGCTGGAGGGGGGTTTATAATGGAATACTGAGATTTTCATCCCCAAAGAACTCTGCGTTAGCAACAAGTGACAGAGAGGCATGTGAAAGCAAGTATCTTGTGACTTAGCAGTGACCTAGCTAAAAATGATTTGGGAATTTTAGGAAGAATAAAGATCTGCAATGTAAATATCACCCCGTTAATGCAGCTGGTCAGCAAATTTACCATGAATATTACATTTCTCTGTATATCGGTGATCATATGAGAAGGAGATAGGCTTATTCCAGGAAAAAAGCTAGAGACGTCATCTCCTTTGCAAAGCAGGAACCAAAAGTATGACTAAAGGAATCAGTTCCCAGCTGTTGCTCTGAACAAAACCTGTGGAAGGGACCTGTGTATTGACTTTCCTCAGGAAAACAGATTACAGTTTTCAGATGTGAGATTACGAACTGGCATTCTTAAATTACAGTTTCTAATATTTGTTCTCTAAGGATACAGTTTCTCCCAAATTTGGTTATTGCTAGATATCCAACACTCAATAATGGGCAAGCTAGGATACTCTGCTTTCCCATCATGCATTACTCCTACATTCCTCAATTATTTTAATTATCATAACAGCTTAGTATACACTGGAAGTATGTAAGTATTCTAGTAAAGAAAAACTACTAACCAACTGGAATTACAGGTCACCAGTACTATTATCCATATAAATCAAAAGTGACTATATAGAGACAGTTCAGTCTCTCAAAATTGTCTAGCATGAGCGTTTGCACGTATTTGATGAGAAGATTTATCAAATCTGTTTTGTCAAAGGTGGCCAGCCATCCCGAGGGTGTGTATAGCTATGGGGATCCTCTTGCATCCCTCAAGGCAAACCTGCATCCTCCACTCTCTTTTCTTCTCTGAAATGCCTGTAAATCAATGCATGCAGCATGGGGAATAAACAGGAAGAATTAGTGATCTGTGTGTGTCGCATGGCCATGATCTCATTGCAGCCATGGAGACATGGTGGGACAGCTCGCATGACTGGAATGCTGACGTGGACGGCTACGTGCATTTTAGGGGAGAGAGACCAGTGAGGCAAGGCAGTGGAGTTCTTCTTTATGTGAGAGAGCAATTGGAATGTATCGAGCTCTGCCTAGGGATGAATGATGAATGAGTGGAGAGCTTCTTGGTGAGAATTAAGGGACAAGCTAATATGGGCGAGACCATCGTGGGTAGTAAACACAGTACAATCAACCTGATCAGGAGGAGGAAACTGACAAGGCCTTCTACAGACAGCTGAAAGCAGCTTCACAACCACAGGCGCTGGTTCTCATGGGGGACTTAAACCACCCTGAGATTTGCTGGAAAAGCAAAACTGCCAGGCACAGAGTTCAGGAGGTTCCTGCCGTGCGTGGAAGATAAATTTCTGATGCAGGAGGTGGAGGAGCTAATGAGGAGAGGTATGCTGCTGGACCTTGTTCTTACAAACAAGGAAGGACTGGGAATGTGAAGGCTGGGGGCAACCTTGGATGCAGCAACCATGAGATAGTGGAGTTCTGGATCTTACGTGGAAGAAACAAGGTATTAAGTTAGAATTGCAACCCTGGATTTCACTAGAGCCAACTTTGACCTCTTCAAGGACCTACGGGGAAGTATTCCATGGGTTAGAGCATTGGAAGGTAAAGGGCTACAAGACTGGCTGACATTCAACCACTTCTTCCAAGCTCAAGATCGGCGCATCCCTAAGAGTAAGAAATCAGGCAAAGGTGGAAGGAGACCCACATGGATGAACAAGGAGCTCGTGGAAAAACTCAACTGAAAGAAGAAAGTCTATGGAATGTGGAAAATGGGTCTGGCTACTTGGAAGGAATATAGGAATGTCGTAAGGGTATGTAGGGATGCTATAAAGGAGGCTAAAGCCCACTTGGAATTAAATCTGGTGAAGGAGGTCGACAACAAGAAAGGCTTCTTTTAGTATGTCAGCAGCAAAAGCAAGACTAGGGAAAATGTGGGTCTGCTGCTTGATGAGATGAGTGCCCTGGTAACAGAGGACGATGAAAAGGTAGAGTTACTGAACATCATCTTTGCTTCAATCCTTACTGCTAAGACTGCCACGAGGGAATCCCTGACCCTGACGATAAGAGAGAGAGTCTAGGGAAAGGAAGAATTCCCCTAGGTCAAGGAGGATCCAGTCACAGATCATCTAGGCAAACCTGACGCATGCAAATCCATGCATCCCTATGGGATGCACCTACAAGTGCTGAGACAGGTAGCAGAAGCAATTGCTGAACATCTCTCTATTATCTTTGAAAGAACATGGAGAATGGGAGAGGTGCCTGAGGTTTGAAGAATAGCCAGCGTCACTCCAAAAAGTGCAAGAAGGATGATTCAGGAAACTACAAGCCAGTCAGTCTCACCTCTGTCCCTGGAAAGGTGACGGAGCGGCTTATTCTGGATGTCATCTCCAAGTAAGTGGAAGAAAAGAAGGTTATCAGTAGTAGTCAACATGGATTCACCAAGGGGAATATCATGCTTGACCAATCTGGCACCCTTCTATGATGTCATGACCAGCTGGGTAGATGAGGGATGGATGTTGAGTACCCTGACTTCAGAAAAGCTGTTGTCTCCCATAGCATCCTCATGGGTAAGCTTAGGAATTGTGGTATAGATGAGTGGACCTGCCGGAGGGAACCTGCTTCAGCAGTGGGGTTGGACTTGATGATCCCTAGAGGTCCCTTCTAAACCCTACAATGCTGTGATTCTTGGTAAGTGGTTTATTTACAGTGTGGAAAGTAAGATCTTTTTAAATTACATTATATGGAGCTGTATTTCCAAAAGAAATATATACATTTCTAAAAGAAGCAGGCAGGGAAGACGGAGAAGAATGTAAGAAAGAGAGGGAAATTGTAATGCGGTGGCGGTATACTAAAAGAATAAACTGAAAGAGGACTTTCAAGTCCATTGTCAGAGGAGCCAGATACTAAACCCCTTGCTCAATTTGAGTCTATACTTGAAGTTAACTGTGTAAAAAAACACGCAGGCACTGAACCTTAAAATCGTTCAGGTTAGAAGGGACATCAGCAGCTTTCTAGTCTATCCTCTTGTTCAAAATCCCAGGAGGATCTCTTAGTTTGATCCTGGTTTTAATAAATGTACGTGTTCCCGGAAATAAGAAGTATGTTCTGTCAACATCTTCTATGGAAAATACATTGTCATCATATTATGAATATTTTTCAATGTAAAACAGTCCCAAGCAGCTCACTGAAAGAATCTGTAAGGGTCTTAAAAGTCAGTAACTATTTTAAAGCTCTCCCATTCTCTGAGGGCCAACAAGGTCACAATTTTTAAAAATGAAACTTTGGATGTTGGCTCTGTCATTAAACGTAGGCACATTGTATAGCACTTACTCATGCAAATCGAGTAGTTGGCAGCTATGATTAGTAAACCTGCCTACTGCAATAAATAACAAAACTCAGGCACAAAATTATAAGAAAGCCTGTTTACCAAAACTTAAACCAGGTTCTAATTTAAGAAGATGCTGTCATTATCAAGTTACAAGAAAATAAATAGTTGTAGCTGGATAAATAATACTTCCAATCACATATATAACATTTTTAATAGATATTTTAAAACCAAATGACTATAGACAAGACTTGACTCTTGTTCAAGCTGATGGAAATGCATAGCTAATGATGATGACTTGACAAATAGTGTTTTGTAGCTCAGCATTTGATCTATCAAATAGCGTTATTGTGCTCTTTGTAACTGTTGTAGATTTCGTGGAAATAAATAGGAGGTATTGCTTTGGGAACAACTTACATATAATGATAGAACCCAGGAAAACAAAATATTTGAGGTTTTATGCAGACAAATTCCTACCAGACATTGTGCAGTAACACACTTAAATTGGACAGTACTGCTAACAAACTGATGGTTACCAGTGGCATAAGGGAGGGAGACTGATAGAAATAAAATCTGGTGATGATTACTCTCTGAGCTGCAGATTGCAGTGTTTGAATTCAAGCCTAACTTCTACAACATTATTTCTTTTTCCATCCCTCTCACCCTGCCGAGCCCTGCTGCATAGACATACATGGTCACTGTATACGGGAGCCAAAGACAGAAAGGAAACCTGCAGTGCGCTTCATTTTGTTTCTATGATACAGGCACAGGTTTCTCTTTCTGCCTCGGGACTTGTAGCAAATTTTGGTGTACATAAATACAAATATAACTGAGCACACACCGAGACATGCATACACATTATTTTGCATAATGCAACACAGCAAAATTGGCGTAAGGCATGAGCTTAAATTCATCTGAGCATTAAAGATGTGAGTGAAGATAAAGGGAAGATATGCATCTAAAAATAGCTTACTGGTGCTCTTCAGGTGTGATTTCCACAGATTTCTGTAGGCACTACATACATACCTATCTTGCTGATTGCATCAAAGAATTAGCTGGAGCTTCTAAACACTTAGAAAGCAATGCAGTAGAGATATACAAGAGGAATAGAAGCAATGTTGGAATGTACGCATCCGTTAGCGTTCTGAATCACAGAAGAATTTATTATTTGTTGCTAATTCTTGTTTAAGCTGCCATCATTCCACTTCACAGAAAAGATCAGTGAGATGGTTGTAATTAATTCACATTTCTGAAAGCCATTTCTGGTTTCTGGGATATACGGAATCTCAGAAATATAAAAAACACTGTAACTCAGCATAGGTTTTTTTAATACAGTATTTTGTTTTAACGTTTCTTCTTAATTTATAGGTTACAAACAGTGAATCAACTTGTATCAGTTCAAGACCTACTGCCAACTGATGATGCAAAACCATCTCAGGAAAGGCGCCTGTAGTCAACATATGACATTCTCATTTTTCATACTTGAAAAACTCAAATAATTAATAGAAACAGAAATGAAAAGCCTGACTGGTTCTGTCAGTGTACAAATTGTGGAAGGGGGAAAATGATCTTTTCAATGAATTTTTAAAACCCTGTTTACCTTCAGATTACTCTAGAACCATCACAGCTGAGGGAAGGTGATTACTTTGCAGGCCTGTAGTTCAGAAAAAGAGAACTTGTATTTCAAAGAGGCATTCTTGTATAACACGGTATTGTTCCCTGTGATTATGGTTTGCAGAATCCTTTTTGAATTTCTCACAGGGATATGTGAGGAATGTGCAAGGGACAGAATAAAATACAGTGTCACAGATCTGCTAGTGATTATCTCGAAGTCAAAAAGTATCACATGACTTGTTGTTAGGAAGCTGAACTAAGGGAAGACCTCTGCAAATGAGAAAATCTATTATTTGTGATGAAATAGGACATAATTTTCACTTTGGACTATGCAACCCAGCAAGAATAAATAGACATCCTCAAGAAAGAGCCCCTGAAACTCACTCATCTTTTGTGTGAGCCTGCAGAGGGAAAGAAAGAGAGAAGATATGTTTCAGTTCCATCCTGACTAGATGGAAGATACTTCTGTAACAGTCACTAGCATTTCTTAGATATTCTCTTTAATAACATACAGAATAACGCAATTAAAGGTACAAAAACACTGAAAAATTAAAGGCTTGTATAAAGAAATGGTGATTCACAAAGAATTGAATACACTAAACCCGGTTTGAGTCTGAGTCATGTGGAGCTCAGTGTACTATTCATTTTTGCCAAAGGCAATTGTAATAATGTTGAAAAAGATTACGACTTTAAATATGATTAAACTGATTAAGAACTTGTTTTGAAGCTTAAGTGGAAAGGCAGTAGAGGAGAGGCTTGGATGCAACTGTGAATCATGGAATTGTGCCGATTCCACTCTGAAAAACTGTTCTTCAAACACTGGAATTGCACTCCGTGGCTAGGAAAATGAGCTAAACCACTTTCCCAATGCAGTATGCCTGTAAAAGTGAGAAAGTTCACTAACCCATACAATGCTGTTTGCTATAGCACTTTTACAAGTCCTGTTTCTTGCCAACCATGTAATAACCTGGGACTATATCTGAAACTGATACAGAATGAAAATGAGATGGAAAAACAGTTGAAAAAATCAAATATGAAGTTGTCCCGTTTAGAAAGTTGTCAGAAATAGGTATCAAACTGGTGGCATAAGACACACTCTGGGATTGCCTTTTTCCCTCTCACTTTCCTTCTCACTTTCTATAAGTTTTTTAGATTTTACAACTTCTAGAAAATTAGCTGCAGGAACAAGGATTCCCGTTTAATGAAATAAAAATAATTACAAACGAGATAAATTCATTGCTTATTACTTGTGACAAATGCTGTTATGACTCTAACATAATTTCCGCTTACCCTGACAGAGCTCTAATCTTCAACTATTTTCCCCCTTTTCCTGTTTTTTTTGTACGTAGCTTGAACAATTAAGAATGATTCGTTCCTCCTTTACTGGCGCTAAAGGAGTAGAAGATTGCTAAGACAGTCTGCCTGTAATAATTACAACTCCATTTGAGGCTTCCACTAATGAAGCCGGTCACTTAGCTGTCATTTATTTCTAAAAAAATTTAAAAAAAGACACGTCATTTCCTCACACGACTGAAAAGGCAAACCTTTTTTAAACAAAGCTTAGAAATAAACAGTTACTTTCCTAAGCCAAAGACAGTACAAGAGGTAGCACCATAAAACAATTCAACTATTTTCCCCCGTTAACATGGTGGCAATACTTAGACAATGGCACTGTCTTAGATTTAATTTTTCACAGGCAAAGAAAACACAAGATGTCATACCGCAGCTTGATGACAGCCCCCGAGTCAAGCTATTTGAAATTAAGCATCAACATTTAAGACTGCCACTTCAAAAATTTTACTGCACGTCAACAAGTTCCGTGTTGAAGTTAGCAACTATTTTTGCTTCCCAAATTTGGCTTTTGTTCCCAGAAATAAAGGCTGAAAACTCATCATGTGTACTTCTATGTTTGAAATAAAGACACTTATCCAGAGATCAAGATAAAAAGTCAGTGAAGCCGTAGTCAAAATGTATCCCCATGGACATAAGAAAAGTCCTGTGGAATTTCTTGCTTCCGGGTAATGAAAACAAAAATGCAGAAATATAATACAGGAATATTCTTGTATCTGACTAGGAAGATTTCCTCCCAGTGTAGTTCCTGTGTCAAATGAAGAATCAAAGGAACATTACGCACTTTTCAAATTGCATATTCAGAGTATCCCTCCTGTGAACTTCCATACTTCAACAGAACAGCACAAAGACAATAATTTCCTTGTTCTTTTCAGAAATCCAGGGAATGACTGAGAATTCCAATGAAGGGTGATGTGGTGTTTTTCTAGTAATTCAATTAGAAAAAATAGTCAAGATTACTTTTAATAAAGTCCTTAGAAGTTGCGTGCTTTCCATTGACCCTACTCGTGTCATATATAACACAATCCTTTCCACATGGCTTTCAGGATACATCAAATAAAATCTCTTTGCTACACATGTAGATGCCAGCTACAAAGGAAGCTTTTCTTTTTTTTTTTAATATGGTTTGGGATTTTTAGGGAACTGAAATGTCAGCAGTTTCAACAGTTTCTTTAGATTGCTCATTAACATTTCAGTATTTGAAAATAAAGGCAAATATACAGATTGGCAAATTCCATCAAACCATCAAAAAGATCAGTTTGTTGTTTGGCTAACTTTAATATTTCTTCTAGGATGAAAATCAGAAGATACGCAGCAATCCTCACATTTAATATGTCAGATATACCTGCAAACTTGCTATTCTAATGTTTCTAGTCTTTTAATAGTTATTATTGGTAGGCATTATTCACTGAGTTTATTAGTGGATGTCTCAGCAAATAAAATTCACTTTTCAGAAGCCCAGACCGAGTTCTACGCACTATTCAAACTCTACTTAAATTCACACCATTGTTCCTGTTTTTTTCTTTTTTTTTTTTTTTTTTTTTTGTTTTTACTCCCTTGAAGTAGTACAGAAGATACAATGAGGATATTGCACACAAGTGGTAGTTAATACTAGCTGTCTATTTTCTGAAAACTTTTCTCAAATGAGTCATTATATACCTATCACTCTTATCTTTCTTTTTTTTTTTTTTTTTTTTTTTTTTACATGAACCTTAAAGAAATAGGGCAACATTGTGCCAAGTGTTTACAGAGCCAAAACTTTGGGGTCACGCTGAACTGCAAAATACAATGCTCATACTAACATTTTGCAAGGCAAAACTGATTTTAAGTGTCAAGCCTGGTTAAAAATGAAGTTTTGTGTAACACTGGGGAAGCCTTTTGTGTGAAACTAAGCTTTGGTCTAATTAACGGCTATCCTTTCATGGTTTTATTTGGAAATCAGAAAAACACAAAGACAAAAAAGCAGATCCAGCAATAATACATATAGTGGATTTTAAATGGCAACACATAGCGTAAGATGGAACGTTACTATAAATTTAGTTTTTTCTAGCTCAGTTCAGCTCTACCTATACTCCGTAGAAAGTATACCATGCATTTCAGGAATTATACTGAGCTTTTGCTGAAGGAATGAAACGTGATTAAGCTTAAGCACGTTTTGCTGAACTGGGGCCTGAAAATAAAAGATGAGTAGTTCTGTCCATTTATCAGAGGGACGGTACACTGAAGGAAAAAAACTGTCAATCTAGTTTAACTAAACAGCTATCTCATCTCTAATAAACAATGTGTCATATTGAATAGACCACAAAAGGGATTATCATGCTAATGCCAAACCAGTTGTTCACACCTGCAAAAGAAATTTTCCACTTTCATATGTAGTTCCATCCTGTATCTTAAAACCGATCTGGCGCAAATAACACTTCTTTCCCTTGGCTTCAATTAGCTCCGTAGCAAGCCTCAGGTTTTCTAACGGCATCGGGACAAAACAAAACTAAAACCAAAAACCCACATCTCCATCTTTCCAATAGATGAAAATGATAATTCTTTTTTTAAAATGGGATGAATCAGTACTAAGAAAGCTGAGTGTGCCTGAATTACACAAAACTGTAGTAACAATATGCTTATCAAGAACATACTATTTCTTTCCTCTTAGAGTAGTTTGCCCTGGTCACAGTAAGCTTTGAAATGGAAGTATTGTCTCTTCATCTTCCCAGATGCATTCACATACCTACGTTCTCCTTCCAAAGCAAAACTGCTACCATGCAATTACTCAGCATTCCTCTGTCTTTTGCTGTGAGAAAGCTGTGAACAGAAGAAATTTCTTGGTGCTGAACTATCTCTTATCAGTCACGTATCCTGAACTACCCAGTTCGAGGAGTTGCATGTCTACATATGTCTGACCTGCATTCAAAAAGAACACGTTCTTGTACTCAAGACTCTGAAGAGCCAGAGCTTGCTAGTTTGGGGTGGTTCACTTTTGCTTTGTGTAAAATGGAACCAAAACAGTAATAACAAAAATCTAATGACTATGATACGATAGCAGTAGTACGCACTTTTACTACAGATGTTTTTTGCTCCTAGGACTGATTGTATTTTAGGCAAATACTCTCTTTAGTTCCACTACATAATCTGTCCTGAAAGCAGATATGGCACCCAGGCTCCTTTCCTCAAGTGAATGTTGTTATCACTGCACTAAGCAGTCTGTTTTTTGAATACTTATTCCCTCACAAAGCAAGACAGGTCTTGGAGAGTAGGTCAGCAGCATGATGTGGAAGGGTGAGATTGTTCAAACAGACGGTAGTCAGGTTTTGACTGGCTGCTTCCCAAAAGCTGGACATCTAGGTATGAAATAAAAATTACACCTAGGCATCTTCCCACCTGAATGAATGCCAATCATTGGACTTGTTTATAAGAGAGGATCATCAGTAAAAAGGGAAGAAAAACTGCGCAAAGGGCTCAGTTCACTAAGAGAAAGATGGCTAGCATTTTGCTGCTTGGATAGCCTTACAATGCATGAATTTCTCCTTGAAGCCCTGAGAGAAATGCTGCTGAAGGTTTCTGAGCCTATGCTGTCCTCCATATTTCTTCTATCAGATGCAGCAGATCCCACATTGTGATTCTACCTAGTGATACCCTAAAAAATATAGCATTCTACATACTATTTATTAAGGGCTGCAGTTATTAAATGTTTATATACTTTGTTATTTCAGTTGTTCATCTGTAAGGAAGTCCGTCATTCCTTTACTCTTTTGCTTTTCTGATGCTACCTACATAACTTCTTTGGGTTAGGTATTGATCGTTACTGTATGTTCATTACAATAGGCACTGCTACAATATAGATGAACATAACGATGAAGTTTTCAGCGAATGAATGGTGATCTGTAACAATATCAAAGCCTACCTGATCAGGCACAAAGCCTGAATCAACTTCCTATTAAATATGACATTCTCTTCCCCATTGTAGTAAAGCATTCATTTTCCTTACCTGCTTTCCAATCCAACAGAGAACTTAGGAAGGGTAAGCAGCACATGACACCACACTAAAAATATGAAGGTGGATTACATCAATGGAACCAGAAACAAACGTAAGCCATGATGCTGCCTCCCTTCGTAGTTGCCAACAACTCAAAAACTTGCAGTAAATGAGCTTGTGAAAAAAAAAAAGGAAAAAAAAAGTTATCTATTTCACAATCTGTTTTGGCCCCTACCTCATGGCTGCATGACAGTAATTTAGTAATTCTTGATGTGAAAGTTTGTCAGATGCATATTCCAGGCAATACCTCCTCCCCCTCGTTGAATCATACAGGCTGTGTCCTAATCAAATTATATTTTTGAAGTGTTTCCTCACTGAATCCCACAAGATTGTTTCTCATATTTTCCCCCACACCTGCTTTTTAAACTAACTATCCCAAGGCTGCCAGCAGAGCCTCCTTTCTTCTCCTCTCCCCCTGGCCCCGGCTTTCCTTTTTTTGGAGAGGGAAGGCAGGAAGAGAGTCACGTAGTTATGCTCGTCATTTTTCAGTCCTTCACAATCTGCCCTGTCAGCTGACAATATCTAAAAATACGAAGAAGACTAGTGCTTATTTCTGCCCTTTCAGGTTTATACCTGCATTTTCTATAGAGCTGAGAAGGAGTAGATGTCATCTGCTGATGTCAGGAAAACATTTGCGTTCAGATCTACTGTACTCTGCTAGCTGGACTTTCCTTAGTATTTATGAGAAGGCTCCTTGACCTCTTCCAGCAAATGCAATTGGATGGCTTTAAGGAGAAGCTGAGGATATGCACCCCATTACCGGCCAGGGACGGTAGGCTGCCTCCTCAGCACTGCTCAGTGCTTACACACAAGGACAAAGCATTACATCCTTGGCTGCTGGAATGTTTTTCTGTTGTTTATCACAAGCTACTTACGTCATACTCTGGTTTTTATTTACAATGGACTCACTGTTGTCTTTCGAATTATTTTTACTTGTACTCCAAAATTCTCTGTGCACTCTAATAACCGTGCGCCACCTGTTTCCACACTGAGTGACTTGCAGGAGGACACTCCTTTCACTTATGTCCCATCATTTGGTAAAGCAGAGTCCACTGCTGTGCTATAGCCTGGTGCCTTTCAGATCTTATTCCAGTGCTCTGTGGCAGCATAAAGCAGCCAGTAACGGCCAGGTGCTCAGACCTGCACCCACAATCCTCCCATCGATCGCAGCAAAAAGGTACAAGGGGGACAGGACCTCAGGAAGAGACCATAAGGAAAGGTTGAAACGGCAGCTGTAGGGGTGATAGTCTGGCGGTGCTCACTATGTGAAATTCAATTCTATGTCTAATTTGAGTAGACATGTCAAACGCATTGAATACAACGGGGAGAAGTGGGGCCTGTCCTGTTTAATATATTTATTGATGACCTGTACAAGGGGAACTGAGTGCACCCTCAGTAAGTTTGCAGATGACACCAAGCTGGCAGGAAACATCGATCTGCCTGGGGATAGCAAGGCCCTACAGAGCAATCTGGACAGGCTGGATAGCTGGGCTGATGCCAATGGGATGAGGTTCAACAAGACCAAGTGCCGGGTCCTGCGCTTTGGCCACAAATTCCCATGAGAGGGAATGGCCTCAAGTTGCGTGAGGGAAGATGCAGATTGGAAGTTAGGAGAAATTTCTTATCTGCAAGAGTATTCAGGCACTGGAATGAGCTGCCCAGGGACATGGTGGAGTCACCGTCCCTGGAGGTGTTCAAGAAACATTCCGATGCTGGACTAAAGGATGTGGTTTAGTGGGAAATATTGGCGGTAGTTGGACAGTTGGACTGGATGACCTTGGAAGTCTTTTCCAACCTCAGTGATTCTATGACTCTATGAAGGTACTGCCTGGCCCCTAACTGTGCAGCTAGGGAACAGGTGACACAAGTACAACTTAAAGCAAAGGTAACACCGCCTTCATTAACACTGGGCCTGAACTGTTTATCAGCACGTTTCACGCCCTGAGATAAACCAAAGACATGCTCTCCACTGACTGCTTCCCAAGTGTAGCACTAGTCACAAGCAGTCTCTCGGTTAACATGCCTAAAAGCACCTATTGCTACTGAAGACTGCTCTGCAGCTGCCACTGAAGGTGAAGCTTGTTCCACTTTCTTCTCCTCCTCACGAATTAGTATTGTTTAGTAGAGGCATACCATACAAATGATAGACTATTAGTTGATAGATACTACTGTGTCAAGGTGACACGGAATCTCAGCTCCCACATCTATACCCTTAGCAATAATAGGGTGTCAGAGACAAGCTGAAAAACATTTCTTTCTTAAGCAGAAATACCAATGAATCATCTGAAAATCTGATTGTCATGGATCACTGGGAAGCAAACCCATTCTACTGGTGGAAATAAAGCACCTCTCAGTGACAAAGACAAGGCAAACAAAGGAAGGCACGCATTACACTGAGGACACTGAAGAAGGTCTGGCAGCTTCATTGAAAACTTTGCTTATTCTTTATCAGTTACTTAAGAACAAGCTGTACACAAGCTGAAGCAGCTTGGGGATTTAATTGCCACATTCATTTTCAAAAGTATCTCCATCTAAGATGACATACGAGATGCAACACAACGTCAATCATTATCTCAAACCAAAGGAATTAGATTTTAATAGGAATCGGACAAGGGAAAATGAAAAGAGATTTTGAACAGATTTTGAAGCCCTTTTACAATATATACACGGACAAAGAATATAATAAATCTGTAATAAATAGGTATATTCAATCTTATTCTGAATACTGACTAGCAGTCAAAACCTCCAGCAGTTTGCACTGGCTGTATTTCTTTCATGTTCTACAGGTGTAAGGTCTGGGTTTAGAACTGAGATACGTAGTTATACAGGGACTATAAAACGCTCTTCACCATGGGATTAATACCAATTCCGATGGTTCTGCCTTCACATTTAGGGGATAGCCTGATGCTGGGCTGCTAGTTTCCTTTAATTAAGAATTCTGTAGTAAGACGAGTCCCTTGTCAGGATCATTAAAGTATCAGGAAGAAGCAGAATGTACGTGTTTCATAAAAGTGTTTTTTTGGCCTTTGCACTTCAAAAAGAGTTAGGCACGTTGCTAGAGCTTATTTGAAAGTTACACTCATGAGACAAAGCCTTTTGTGCTTGCTGAAGATGAACTGCCAGAACTTCTAGATACTCTGCTTTCTGATTTAGCAGTCAGCAGTGACCCCAACCGTGCTGTCCTAATTACTGGTCGAGAAACAGAGTAAACAGGCCAACAAAAATTTGTCAAGACAGATTTTTGTTTGGACATGATGGATGGTACTTGAGAAGACTCAGCTAAGCTTGCGGGCTGCCATATAGCCTTAGTAACAAATGCACACTAGCCAGAGCACTATCTGAATCTATCTGTACAACAGGATAAAAGTATTTTTATTCTTTTCAAAAGATTTTTAGAGATCAAACCCAAGATCAGTACCAAGGTGTTCTTATGACAAGGCAACGGTTACTAATTGCTGTATATAAGATAGCACTAGATATAAATCAACTGGAGTTTTACCCCAATTCAGCAGCATAAACTGAGCTTAAGTATCTGAGCATTTTTCCATTCCATTTAACATATCTTCAGGACCCACTATGTGCCTCAATTTCATAGGCATTTAGAATTGAAGTGTGCAATCTCTTGGCCATCCCTACAGCCTCTGTCACAAACGTATACAATTTATCCTCATACTGATCTTTGAGGTCCTTTTCAACCCAGGCCATTCTCTGATTCTATGATACCAGTAATAACTCTGTGTCCTTTCATCTAGTTCAGTTTGTGAGCATCTATCTCATGGGACATATCTACACCAAGTCTAGGTTCTACCAGGGACATCTGTTTTTCCACTCAAACACAGAGCAGAATAAGTACAGTTTTTATTTCCTCCACTACTGTTGCCCACCTCCCTGCATCAATAGTCACTACAGATGCCATCATTTTTTTCCTAACCGTGCCACATGGAGCTACAAGTTTATATAAAATGTACTACATGCTCTCTCCACCTGAACGTATATGTCCAGCCAGAAGTAGTACAGAATACATGGGGTAGGGGCATAACTGACAAGTACTACTGGTCAGAAATCAGGATTAAAAAAACATGTGTTCTTGTCGCACAATTGCCATTCTCAGTCCACTCTAACGTGCCGCCTCACTGAGTTGTTACATCATTCTATTTAACCTTGAGGCAAGTTATCTCATTGCGTTAACATTTGCATATTTATATCTCATCTAAAAATACCTGTAAACATATGTATATAAATACTGTACTCCACCTGTCCATCAGCCCCAGTCACCTCCCACCTCCTGCCCACTAATAGCACAGTCCTGCATCACCTCCCACTCAGCTAAGCAATCCTGTGCTAGCTGCTTTCGACATACTCACAGCTATATATATTTATGAGCATGATAAAATCCTTCTGCAAAGATAACATTTTTTTTGCAAGAGTTACAATGCATTTTAGACTCTGTGATGCTAGAGCTTTTTTATACCTTTTTCTATTACTGATTATGTGATACATTCACATATATATGTATGTCTTTGCAATTCAACTAGTTATGAAAAAATATATATCCCACAGACTGACAAAACAACTATATTTACGTAGGCAAAATAATTTTGCTAGCACAATAATTAAAGCCTTGATAATTCTCAATTACTATTACACGTTGGGAAAAAAATAGAACACAATGATGTTATATTTCATTTCTAAGAGCAAATATGTTCAGGTGTGGAAAGAATCTTCTGATTACTTGTACTGTACGTATTCTTTGTCACTGGATAAATTAAACGACAGTCAGGAATTCCTAGTGTTACTATGCCATCTATGCAGTCCTAGTACAGTGCAGATACATTCCAAACTTATGATAGGATGATTCTCATATGATGCAAATACACATCTTTCTCCTGATTTTATCGTGAGGTTCTTCAATTGCATGGCACTTGATTTCACTATAAGAAATATTTCATGATTCAAGCTGAGGGTTTGTTTTTTTTTTGCTTAATTTCATCCTGGTACACTATTCCCACCGTTCTAAAATAAAAATTCCTCTATCTTAGTATTTGCCCTTTTCAAGCGCATGTTAACAAATAACATAACCTTTTTCCTCCATACTTTTTAATTGGTTAAGTTATACAGAGTGATTACTTTTCGTGATCAGTCAATTGCCTTAGCCTCTGGCACCTCTCTGCTGAGTTGAATTAGGACCTAATGCATCAAGGTACTCAAAGGGTACGGCATTTCCAGTCCTTATGGATTTAGAAGATGCTCACGGGGTACGACCACACACATGAAGAGTACATCAAATTCTCAGTGCAAATTAGAAATGAGATTCCCTCAGAAAAGTTTGCAAATGCACGTGGGCTACAACAGTTCTGTATAACATGGATTTTCTTGGTGCAAAATGGTGCTGTTTATGAGGGATTCAATAAACTCCCCATGATGATGAAATAGTAATAGCTACTTACCTGACTGGCTGGCAGGTGAACATATGGGACAAAGTTCAACAAGACCAAGTGTCTGATGCTTTGGACACAATAACCCCACTCAATGCTACAGCCCTGGGGCAGAGCAGCTGGAAGACTGCAGAGGAAACAGACCTGAGGGTGTTGGCTCGACTAAACATGAGCCGGCAGTGTGCCTAGGTGGCCAAGGCGGCCAATGGTACCCTGGCTTGTATCAGAAATAGTGTTGCCGGCAGGAAGTGATTGTCCCTCTGTGCTCGGCACTGGTGAGTCCGCACCTTGAGTACCGTGTTCAGCGTTGGGCCCCTCACTACAAGAAAGACATCGAGGCCCTGGACCGTGTCCCGAGAAGAGCAACAAAGCTGTGAGGGGTCTGGAGCACAAGTCTTATGAGGAGGAGCCGAGGGAAGTGGGAATGTTTAGACCAGAGAAGGCTCAGGGGAGACCTCATTGCCCTCTACAACTACCTGAAAGGAGGCTGTGGCAAGGCGGGAGTTGGCTGAGAACAAGACTGAGGTGATATCAATATTTAGGTTGCGTTGAAAGTAATGCCTCCTATTTATTTCCTTGGAAACTACAACAGATACAAAGAGCACAATAACACTGTTTGACTAAGCAAATGTTCAGCTACAAAGCACTATTTTTCAACACAGCCACCACGATTAGCTATGCATTTTCACCTGTGATGAACAAGAGCCTGCATGCCACGCTTGTAGAAATCTGCACCAGTGGAGGTGACCCACTGTTTCACAAGCTGCTATGACAGCACTGTTGCTAGGAAAACGTTCATCATGCAGTGCATCTTTCAACAGCCTGAACAGATTGAAGTCAGAAGGCACCAAACCTGGACAATATGTTGTGGTCGGACAGCCCAGCCAAGACTGGCAATGCATGTCTTCAAACTGGTATGGGATCCGGCATTATCAATTTGCAAGAGAAAAGTTGTCTTCTTCTCTGGGCCTGACTCCAGAAGTTTGAGCCTTCAGCTTAGTTAGTGTCACGATGCAGCAGATAGAATTGATGGTTTATCCAGGTTTGAGGAAATCCAGAAGGATCAACCCTTTCCTATCCTAAAGGACAGCGCATGTCATTTTACCAACTGAGTGCTGCGTCTTGAACATTTTCTTCGATGGGAAATTCCTGTTGCCACGCCATGGACTGCCGTTTGACTCCAACTTGTAACAGTGACACTACACCTCATCACTGCTAATGATGCAATCCAGGAAACTGTCACTTTCAGTCTTGTTTCTGTTCAGTGGGTCCTGACACACTTGCACACGCTGTTCTTTCTGTTCCTGTGTAAGCAATCATGGGACCCACTTGGCACATTGTGATATTCCCATGTTGCCACCATTGTTTCCAATGCACTGAAGGCAATATTCAGCTCTGTACACAGTTCCCTGGTCATAATCTCCTGATTTGCATTTATGAGCTGATTGAGATGCTCTTCATTTTGTGGTGTGACAGCTGTGCATGGCCATCTGGAACATGGCTTGTCTTTCACGTCACTGCCGCAATTGCTCCCTCACTGTGCTCACTTCCACTGTTGGGTCTCCATAAACATTCAGCAAGTGTCGATGAATGTCAACGGGTGCAATTTCACCCACAGAGAAGAATTCAATTACACACCTTTGCTTCATACGCACTTCCATGTCAGATGTCATTTTGTAAGACTGCCCCCCTGCTGCCATCTGTTGCACGGCCAAAGAACGTAACGAAATACTGGTGGGAAGGTTCAACCTCTACTGCCGTACCACCAAGATCCGCCTCTGAAGTAGCAGGCCAGCATCATAAAATAGGAGGTATTACTTTCGGAGTAGCCTTCATATGTCTCTGCCTCTAAAGAGTCATCAGTACTGTTCAACTGAATGTTAAAGACCTAGTTTTCCAAAATCACCCATGACTACTTGTGTTCTCGTATTACTCAGCAAAAACTCGTTCCCAATCAGAGAGCCTTTAATTAAGAGGTTGTTTGGGGTTCTTAGGTGTTAAGCATCTAGGTATCAGAAAATACAAAGAAAACAAGAAAAATTTAATGTGACTCTAAAAACACTGTATATCCAGTAAAAGAAGAAAAAATACCAATTCAAATCCTTATTTTAATCTTCTCCCTCTCCTTATCCTCAGAGCTCAACTAGCTTACATGCTTAGGGGTCCAAGTACAGGCCTACAGGATACCAAATCTGAGGAAACCAGTACTTTTTTTTCCTGAAGATCTGAGCCTGAGTCTTAATACAGATTGTCTTATGAAGTGGCATGAAAACAAAGTACATATTCCGACGTAGGAGGCAAAAAGTCTAGGAAAGCATTTTAATTATGTTTATGCTTTTCAGTGAGCATAATAATAAGTACAGACAAGCAAGTAGGCAGCAACAAAACTCATGGGGATTATTTGTAAACTGCAGTAAAGTTAAACTAATTAATTAAGTGCAATTGATATTCAGTTGCATTATTCTCAGTAGGCTAGAAGCAGGATTTAGTTAACGTGGACATTTGTTTGAAACGTATTTCTGTATCAAAGGATCGACACCTCTCTTAAAAATTATAAGTAGTATCTCAGACCAAAGGAAGCATTGCAATGTAAAACAGTAAATAAGGACCCCGAGAAAGTGGTCATGCGCTGGAACGGGCTTGCCCAGGGACATGGTGATGTCACTGATCCTGAGGGTGTTCAAGAAACGGGTAGACGTTGTACTGAGGGACATGGTTTTGTGGGGAAATATTGCCGATATGTGGACGGTTGGACTGCATGATCTTGGAGGTCTCTTCCAACCTTGGTGATTCTATGATTCTCTTCTATGACACTTTGTTCATTTTTAGGCAAAGACATTTGCTCAGTTTTAGGCAAAGGGTTCACTCTGATTGAAATGAATAGCTTTCCATATTTCAATGGCTGTCATGACAAAAGGCAGAAAAGGTGCTTTTCAAAAATCATAGCTAAAGACAAAACCAAGGAAGCTATTCTGTTAAAGAAGGATACTTTTGCCACAGCGTAAAACGCGCTATTTTCCGTTGCAACATTTTGCACCGTTTCTTGGCATCACCAAGTTCTCGTACATCTCAGAACACTTCTACACACAATCACAGCATATGATCAGAAATGCTGACTGCGCTTCATAGTAGCCCTTTCCCAAAAGCTATCACAGAATATTGTAGAATTCAGTGGACCAGAACTACTTTAAGAACACACACAGTCACTGAGGTTTTTCAACAGTCAAACGTTAACATTAACTAATGAATTCCCCCCCCACCCCAAGCTGAGGAAGAGGACTCTAATCACTTCACTTTGCAAAAAAGGTGCCGTACACATACTTGGAAATAAGTCACTGAAAGTTAATGGAAGCCTAGGCGTACCAACTGGCTGTCTCATTTCTTCATCAGGCCATATTTATACCTGCTGTTCTGAACCCCACACTGTGCCCACTTCTGCTTTTCTCAGCTGCCATCCTTTGTTGTCCCCTCTAAAGGACTCGTCGAATGCCATGCTAAGCATATACATAACAAGAAATTCTGTCCATAAAGGATAGTAGGAGTTCCATCTGTAAGTCTTCGCTACTTACTCTGGTAATCATAGCTAATCACCCATCTTTCTAATGCAGTCAATATAAATAATTCCACAAACAACATTTGCAAAGTTCTGACACGTGGCAAATGTTCAGTAGCTATGTTTAGCACACGCTGGATAATCCAAGTTCTTCATACACATTAAATAAGCAAATTTGACTCATGATAAAAAGAAGAAAAAGATTTTCAGAATCTCTTTCAAGTGTAAGAGGAAAAATGTGCATCATGCAAGAGTGATAAAAACTTACAGGAAAAGGTGCCTCCTTAATATAACAAGCAAGATGCTTTTTCCAGTTTTGTACCACCATTTATCACCAAAGCAATTCTGTCGTTCAGCACAGAAGAATCCTCGGGTAGCACATAGCTGTTACCCAATCATTCCTATATCATCCTCAGCTAATACTACGAATACTGAAATTGTGGAAATGAAACGTGTATGTTGATATCCAACTGTCAGAACAGTCCCTTAGGGAAAGACCAGACATGCTTAATGTTATTCCTTATGAAGACTTCCATACTTTTTCCAAAACCGTGCAGCTTTTATTCACATAAATTCTGGTGTTCACTCCCTTTGGGGAGGAAACGCTCGGGTGTTTCTCTTAGAGAAAGTATCATAGTTATAATTATCTTCTTTGGAGAAAGTAGAGTGACTGGAAAACGGAACATCTTCCTACTAAAAACTCAGACTTTTCTGCATAAATTTGAATATTTTATTTGCTAATGCTACTATAGTGCCTTCTACTTCCCAGCTCAGATGTTCTCTCTTCTCATGCAACCCAGCCATTCCCAAACACTAGAAGACCGGTGAATGATGAGAATCGTCACCTGCCAAGGATTACAGTAGCCACAGTCCAAGAAAAACTTAGCTAAGGACAGCAAACGTCTCCTTGGAGATACTACAGCAGAAGAGTCACATAAAAATTAAAAGCAGCCACAAGCAAAGTATTCGGCTGAAACACTGTGGGCGTTCATTCATTTTCTTTTGCAAAAGAAAACAGAAGACTGCAGATGGACTTCTGAAACCGTTCGTAAAAAGCGAAGTGAAAATAGCTCATTATTTTAAGATTCAGATGAATAGCACCCGTGTTATCACTTTGATTACTAACATGGTATTTAACAAAAGAAGAAGCACGGTAGTTCAGAAGAGTACTTTCAGCGGGGAAAGGGTGATGACACGGGAGGCTGAATCAAGTCAGAACATAGCCAGAAGCGCCAGTGAGGGGTGGAGGGTCTGGGAGAGGAAAGGACTGTGGGAACTGCAGCTCTAATTGACCTTAAAAAGCCACAAAACCACATCATAAACTTCACCTCCAGAAACAGCCACCTGACCTCTCCTCAGATTGGGGCAACTTTTCTTGCCGCTGTCACTTTTTACCCGCAAGTGCCAATTAATGTATTTCTTCTGAAAAAGAAAAAAAGCATTATGCCTGAAGTGTTTTCATTTCTCTGAAAAGCTTTTGGCTTGATCTTTCCTTTGTCCACTTTCTAGACAGCTATTTAGATAAATGCAAATGCTCCGCAGAAATGCAAAGCATAGAAGATTAGATTCCTCATCAGGATATACATACATATTATCACAAGTTTCCTTCCAGATGACAACAGGCAGAAGAATAGCTGGGTCATATTACATCAACGTAACTTTTTGTTCTGCAGCGTGGCAATTTAAACATTTCATAAACGAGTCGCTTTCATTTGCATACTATGTGAATACCACTTCCATTCTTTGTGTCTGATATACAATGCAGATTCATTCCTGGGGTATTCAGCCATGGTAGAATTCCACAGATTCCCCTCTCTTGCAGGATCTCAGAGTGTTAGTAAACATAACAGACAACCAATCATTCAGGCTACAGAAACACACACATCTCCAGAAGGCAGTGAGAAAGCCTTAAATAAAACATAGTACCAGCCTTCAATAGAGTGCATTGAGACAAATGCCAGGGATGTGAAAGGTGGCACTGGGATTACCAGTGACGTGCTAATGGTTGTTGAAGCAATCTCTGTGCCTCCTTCTCTCTGACTCACTGCCTCCCCTTGGAGGCTCCTCTCACGTCATTAAGGGACTGCGGGTTATTCACAGATCACTGACTAAACGCAAGCTTTAGCTTCCCGTCTGCATTCCCTGGTCATATGAAAAGGACTGAGGTCACAGCCAAGCAGCCTTTGAGCTTTTTATCAATAGGCTCGGTGGAAAAAAAAAAAAAAAAAAAGAGTGAAGAAGAAAAAAGACAACAAAATAAAAAAAACTCGTGTACCTTCTGCTCTCTTGCTTTTGTGTTTGGTTTTTTTTCCCCTGAAATCAGGACTCGCCTTTGTGTAATGCGCCATTTTCCCCAAAGGGTTAAAAATTCCCCTGATCACAGCAAAGGATGTTTTATGGTTTCTGACTCTTTCCAGAGGCTTCTGACTAATCATGCAAGATGAAATACATACACAGATATAAAACTCCCAAGTTTTACACAAGAATCCACTTTCAGAAAAGTTATGAGAGAAACCTTTTATTACTCTCAGAAACAAATGAGCCACAAGTCAACCTAAACATTTTCTTATACTTACACACCTGTTTCCACTTACTTTTACAGTGTGCTGTGCTGCCTTCTCACATGATTTTTGTCCCATCGCTTTAGTAGGAAGCGCTGCAGGCAGCGCCAGTTGCAATGCGTTTGACTCAAGCCCCTTCCAAGCCACTATTATCACTCAATTAAGTGTTATACCGTTGCTGATTTCTATCAACCGGATTCCATGAGTTAATCATCATTTTTAATGCGACTGTTAGATTAAAGCATTACATCCCTAAATGAAAGAGGCACGGTGTAGACAAGCCCCGGTGCCCACACTGTTGTATGTGTTAATGGTCCCCTAGATCAATCATAGTGTTTTTTCCCTCTTCCAGGTGGGAATAATCTATCCCACAAAATACACGCTTATACTAAGACAACCGCAACAATATTACGAGAATGGAATGAGTGTGATTTGAATTTATATTGCAAAGTGCTGTGACATCTGTGTGCAGAGAAAGCATCTACAAGAAACAATTATTTCACACGGGATGACAAAAAGCACCCAAGTCCTACGTTTCAAAGAACACAGCTTTGAAAATCAGTTCAACACATACAAGAAACATATCAGAGGTGCATGAGTGCAACCCACTCATGAGGTGTTCAGATACCATCTTCCTGAAAACTTCAAGGGCAGTAGTCCAAAATCACCTTCTCCCTGTTTTACATACTCAGTTTTTCCATCGGTAATCCCCACCAGGATCCAAGATGGCACTTTTTCTGCGTACAGCCCTCTTAAACAGAAGTGAAATAACGGTTTCACTTCACCACCCTCTGATATTCCCAGATTGCTCAGCTAATTTAGCATAAAAACCTATTTCATCAGACTTGGTATTATTTTTCTCAAAAGATAACTTCCGTTGGTTGCCAAGGTTCAGGAGGCTTAAGCCTCTATTGTGCATAAGCGCCTCACGTGGTAGCTGTAAAAAGGGTTGGAATAAGGCTTTATCAACCCAAAAACCTGGGACAGCCTGGAAAACAGGAAGCGTAAGGATAGTAACAGACTTAATCTGCTTCAGCTTTTTTGTCTGCTAACACTGAAATGGAAACAGTAACCCAGAGAGGAGATAGTCAGCAGGAAACACCCTGGAGACGGCAACACGTTAAACCACTAGAGCAAAATTTTCCAGACCGTATTTCTTAGCACCCCAGCACAGCCCATTTAACGGAGCCGTGGCAATGAAGCAGACTAGGGAGGATTCTATTTTCCATCTCCTCCCAAGCACTCCACGAAAGGAAATACTTTGCCAAGTTCTCAGTTTACATTTTGTGACAGGGTGATGCTCTTAAAAATTAGCTGTACTCTCCACTGAAAGTATAGTTTTTTTTCTGTCATGACTAAATCTCCTGAAATAACAAGTCAGTTTATTTTCACACCCTACAGTTCTCTGTGGTAAAGAAACTCCAATTTATTTTTGTCTCTCTTCTGCCTATTTTCAACATTTGTGACACTTCTACTTTATAAGATAAACATTTGAAAAGGAAGACGTCTCTGCACTACAGAAATGCACTTTTATCACATTGCCTTTTAAAAGAAAAGTTCAGTTCCGAAAAAGAGGAGAAATCACATCGTCTGAAAATGACTTTGGATAGTCCTGCATATGAATTATTCATGTTCTACGTTATAGCCTTTATTCTCCAAGAAATATCAAATGATTCAGCAAGCCTATGATTTTCTGTGTTAATCAGATGGCTGACACTATGCTCAGGCCTGACGATGGGCCAGAAGACAAAGAATTTCTTTGTGTGAGCTAACTGCAAAGGCTCTTGATGAATCCCACTCATTTGCACGTCTTCATGTAACGAGATGCTCAAAAGCAACTTAATTATATTAGCGAGAATGGAAAATTCTATCTCGTGATTTATAGCCCAACCATCAAGACATCAAGGCTGATACTTCCACTAGAACTGCTATATACAAAACGAACTACAGCTTTCAGTTCTTCTCAGAAAAAAAATACACACTTTCTCCTTATTTTAATTTTTTCTTCCAAACCCGTTAATATAGCTATCACGCCCTATGGTTTATTTTTCCAATGCGTTTCACACATCATCACTATTTGTGGTTAAAGTCATGGATACATGCACACGCCTTAAATCACATTCGGAAAGATAATGCTCGTCTTTCTAAGAAAAACTAGTTGTTTAGTAAATAAACTCTTTAGTTTGATTACTATTAGCTCATCTGTTCAGGTGACCAATATGTGATGGACACCTCAGGTGGACAGGTGAACACACTCACTGTTTTGATAACAACTCGATTTTATATTAGCACAGTGGTAACACAAAGCTGTAATCTCAAGTATGAGTACAAAGGAAGGCAGACTATTATAAACCTGCATAATCAGCTTCAAATTCACGATATATATTTTATAAAAATAAAAATATGTCCTTAAGTATTTTTACGTGGTATAGCCTCTGACACAGGTACGACAGATCATACACATTTTGAAACCCCATTAAAAAAAAGATACATCTCCCTTTGATATAGATTACAATATTTGCAGTTTGCTACGTTGTACGTGAGATAAAGCATTAATATGAGGTAGCTACGTTTGAAAAATGAGAGTTAATAAATATGGATTACTGTAAAGAAAAATAATGTCCAAGAAGATCATCAGCTAGGACTTGCAGTTGCTGCAGTATCTGCTGCCTATTGAAAATAACTGTTGTGATTTCATAGTTTTTTCACATTAAAAGAGAAGGACTACAAAATCTAAGATTAAAAGAAATAAAACATTTCTTTTTACCTTATTTGCAATAAATATAGGCTCTTCAAATTTTCAGTGCCTCAGAGAAGATTGAATTCGATTTTGTCGTCATGGTTTTTATGTACCAGCAATGTGCGTAGGAAAATAGAAAGAAGTGAAGTCAGTCACCACATTACACTCCTAACTAACCCTTAAAATCTGACTAACCCAGAAAACAGGATTAAGGGGGGCAAAATATGGACTGACTGAAGTAAGCAGATCATACACCCACATGTGAGGGGCGGAAGAGGATGATATGGGAAATAATGTGGCAAGAATAAGACTTGATAGACTCTACAATGCATATCTCAACTACAGCATTCTTGTTTTGCGTGTGAGGTAGCGCTCCAAGAAGGAGAAGAGCAGGAAAACAAGGCACTCCAAGAATAAAAGCCAAACCGTAATAAATATTTAATGTTCATTTTTTCCCTGTTCAGCGGCCGAGGTGCACACAGCAGCTGTTCCAGGACCCTTCTAAATTTTGAAGCTTCTACTGCAGGCAGAGCAAAGAGTATAAGGAACTAAAATACAGTCAAAAGCAATCACTTCCTTGCTCAACTCTCGCAGTGGGTACAACAGTTGCTTTCCATTAGTTACCAGTTCACTGGCTGGAGGGATCATGGTTTTAGACAAAGCTGATAGAACAAAAACCAGGGGTGCTGCAGAGCAGCAAGTTTGCATTAGCGGCTGGTAAGTGTGTCTGACAGCATCAACTGCCTTTCAGGAGCTTGTTACAGAAGAAGAGGATGTGCAGACAGCATCGTGATAACATCATCAGTACTGAGCAAATCAAACAAATGATTAAATCAATTAGTAATGGAAATTGTGAAAGAGAACAATGAGAGCACAAGATATACATACACTATTTTCTGTAATCTTTTGAAACAATCACTTCTCTCCAATACTAGCTACATTATATTAATTTTACTAGAGCTCACAGCTACGGCATTTCTTGGCAAATTGTATGAAACAGATGTCTGAGCCTGAAGACACTAGCTTCTATTTTTCCCCCAAATAGTGAGCTGTTAGCATTCTTTCTGCTGCTAACATATTGAAAGTTGCTGCCATTTTCTCTCCTGTTGTCTCAATGTTAAATCAGAAAATATACTGTTGGTTGAGTGAGAGAGAGTAGATGTATTATTCCAAATAGAGATTAAAAAAAAAAAAAGACACGAATAGATTCCCTTTCACAGCATTGCCACCTCCAAAAGAATACACTGTGGGAGAGGATGCTGGAAGTATTTTCAGCAGTCAATGAGGAAAAAAGGACAGAGCGTAGTAAGTGCATGTAATAGAGTCAGGAATTCATCAAAAGAGATGTTCTGTTCCATGTCCTGTTAGTTTCTTTTGTTACTGCTAAAGCTACTTAGAAACTGAAAGCGTGCATTCCAAAATTTGGATGTCAAAGGTTTCTCTGGGATGTATACTAAAGAAATCTTTCGATTTTCTTTCCAAATAATTATGATTTCTTTCCACATTTTTATATGCAGACAACTCTATTTACTAGCAATGCATTTTGTTTACTGAGATTTCGTAAAACTGAAAAAAGCAAAACATGACAACTGTAATTTGTATATCAGATCTAATAATGATAATTTCCTGGTTCTATTCTGAAAGCTCAGGAACCGTGAAGAAAAGGTTTACAAAATCCTTTGAAAGAAAGGGAAGAGAGAGTGCAGGTGACTGGAAGATAAAAACCGTTGGGTAGTATACTGTAAGCCTTTTTGCTACAATATTAAATACGTATATTGTTTAGGAGGAGGAAAAGTTATTTGACCGATGGCATTTGTCCCAGTAAAAAGAACCACCACCAGTGAAATGTTTTAGTCCTCTCAGCTCGAAAGAACTTAATTAGAGTCAGAATTAACCTCTGAAATGGTTAATTCTGTAGCCACTAACCACAGTAACAGGAACTGCCCGCTACGGCTGCTGTCGCATTAGGTCTGTAAATGGCAAGCCTTCCCTTCTGGAGGAAAAGCACATTTGGCAACTTCACACAGTGGTCAACTGAAGGGATCGAGCACAACGTGAAATGACAATAAAAGAGCCAAGACTGAATGGACATCCCTCAAATTTTTCCCAAGTTCACGTCTGATGACATTCAGCATGCAAACCGGGTTCTCAGTATATATTCCCAATTCCATTTTTATCCTGCTTTTCTCAATAGAATAAGGAGCATGAGATTGGTAAACCCTTACTTCTCCATTAGTTACTACGGAAAGAACGTGCCTAAACTGCCTTCTTGTTACTGAAATTATATTTTCTAACATGTGTAACGAGGAACTTTTTTATGTCTGTCAAATCCAGAGTCAGAGAAGCAATGATACAGATCACTGTGTGCCAGAACTCACCGGCATCCTGGTAGAAAAGCCTAACAAACAAAATGCATCAGCAAAACAAGACTCATCTGTAGTACCGAATAGATGTTTTTGACTATGTTCTCCAAAAAGAGTCATAGGAAATACATTTGTTTTTAAAAGTCTGCAAACTTGACGTGCTAGCTTTATAACACTAAGCTGTCCGGAACCATGCTGTATGATTTCAGATTAGATTTGCCTTACTGACCTCTCTAAGAAATATTTGCAAAGAGAAATATTTTCAGTTATAGGCTATGATAGGCAATTTTTACGTGGTGACTCTAAAGCCAAGTTTGTTACTTTGTAGAACTTCGGCAAAACTGTTCTGTGACACTGCTTTCGATTCTGTGGATTGGGAGTTAGAAAGCTAAAGAGAGCTATAGTGAACTCAGAAAAGACTAAGAAAGGAGCTGGTGGATAAAGAGAAAAAATAACATGAAGAAAACTCAAAGTTTGGTGAACAATACAGGGAAATCCAAGACGTGTGCTACCTGCTAAGTCTCTTCAGACGTTTGACTGGTATTGTTAATGATTAGGTCTATTTATTATTAGGAATTGCATAATTCAGAGTAATCTGGTGACATTTATAAATCCCAAAAGAGGCAACAGATTGGAGAAAGAAAATCTAATAGCCAAATCCTTCAAGGAGAGCTACCTTCAATCAGTTTGAAGACATGTTTCTAGGTAATACAGAAGGCTAGAACAGAGCAGTTTTGTACTCACCAGGTCTACATATTACCAGCAAGCCCAGGAGTGGCTCATCTCTCACTGCTTAAATGGCGCTTTACTAAAACAGGGATCTTGATACAGCCACTTTCTCATTCTTTATTTCATCTATTTAAACTGTAAACCCCTCAGGGAAAAAATTGCTTCTTGCTATGCGTTCACAGAGTACCTTGCGCAGTGGGATTCTAATTTCAGTTGAGCTCTCCAATTGCTGCAGTAATACAAATAATAAATGATAATGTATTAGACCACCGAAGAACAGCCCTCCAGTATAATAAATGTAAATCCTCACTTGAGATAGTTAAATCTACTCTGGACTTAAAAACATATATTTTAGGGAATAATCCTGTACCAGTAGGGGCATAGCTGACCTATTTTTATCGCCAGCTCCATGAATCACAGAAGTTAAAATGGACGTATTACAGTATCAAATGTCTATTTTGAATGACATAATAGGAGGAGAAATCTTTTGAAGTTCCTTTTCTTTCGGGCACAGCACTCTACATATTAAGCACAATGAAAGGTGCTTATCTTTGAAATATGGAATAAAAGCTGTTGACCTTTCAAACATAAAATCTTGGTGAGCTTTGGTTTGGCTTTGTCTAATTATATTACAATGGTTAGAAGGTAATCTCTTATGTATGCTGTCTAGACACATCATCTCTTATCAGTAATCTGAGGGAAAAAATTGCATCTATAGCAAAGCAGTGATGTAGCAATCTCTGTTGAAAGACCAGGATACCATGGCTTCACAACAGACAACAAGAGATGCATGACATTGCTAAGCAACGCTATGAGCTAGTGAGCTTTTCTCTGGTTTCATATGGTGTGGTAGTTAAGGAAGAAAGAGCAAGGAAAAGAAAGACAAAAACAATCGAATGAACTGAGCAGCGTAAGAAAGAAAAATAACAAATGAGAAAGCAGGAAAAATAAGTGTGTGTTAATAAGGCAACTGTAGAATATCAAATCTGCTTATCTATGAAAGCCTTGTTATCATTTTCTAATTAAAAACTCATAAAAATCAATACGTTTGCCAGTAGATCTCTCCAGCTAAACTTTTATCATCCTATTTTCCTCTCAATTTTATAATAACATACAGTTTGGATAACGCTTTTTAAAATGAACTATATTTAAAAGGAAGTCACCATTTCTTAAAGCTGTTTTCCTGCAGGAAGGCTACAGAACATTTGAAAACTAATTAAGTGGGATCAAAGCGGACTGGTAGAATGTTTAAGCATCTCAAAGAATAGAACAATTGAATAAATGGTGAAAACATTTTATCCCACGGCTTGACAAGCTATTTGCACTCCAGAAAACGAAGCTGTTCATTTGTCCTCATCTTTTGCCCGTTTGAGGTTAACTCTCAGATGATGATAACATGTTTGTCTCTATCAATAGACACTTCCAAGTTTTGCCCTTTTTTTTTTTTTTAATACAAATATTTGCTACTGCTCATTTACTGTCCATGAAGACAATGCTGTTAGAAGTCTTCCCACCAGAAAAATATCCAGCAGGTAATTTTGGAAAGTACGGCTTGAGTTGTTCCTAAGTATAATCAAATGCACGTTCATACGCAAGAGAATCTATTCTAGAACTGTTATCATACAGTCATGTTTTCAACTGCATTATAAAAGGGCATAAATTAAATTTTCTAGACAAAGTCTTCCAAATCCCTTCCCCGACTCACATTATTTTCAGTTCTTTCTAAGCTCTCCAATTCTCGTGCAGTTTTCATCTTCTGCCAAAGAAATGACATTTGATGAAAGATTAATGAATGATCCCAATCCATCTCTCATTCAGTGGTGCGGAAGCATACTGTCACCTTGCCTACATACACCTCCTTTCAGGAAAATGTGTATGCTCCAGATTTACCCTCTGACCTGATTTTGCACGGAGCACTTCCTGATAAACTCAAGCTGGCGTGCAAAATTATGATCTCTTAACTCCTTGAGGAGAGTAGGGCGGATACTTTACAACAGCCTGATAGATCATGCAAAAGGTGATACGTGGCATTTCTCACTGTGATGTAAAATTGGTAAAAAGGCTGTCCAAAATAAATCACTTAAGACGTCATTAGAACAACAAATGCATCCATAATAATTGCACAAGTCAAAACAGAACAATGTCTCACTTACAATTGGTCCCCGCGACGACAAACATTCTTCTAAAAATAAACAACTTGGCCATTTAAAAATAACCATCACAGATTAGAAACCAAAGTATCTATGTGACACAGAAGTCCCTGACTTCCCATGATATTTTAATTCCAGTAGGTGTACAGTTTCTAGATCCGTAGCGTTTTGTAAGCATAGGGCGTGAACCACATGAAATTAATTTCCACAAGAGAGAGCATCAAGTACAGGCTCAATAAACCATAATTTCAGAGTTATTGTACTTACTTCCTATTTGCTTCATTAGTAGGAGCAGAAGTAAACTTGGTAAACAAGTGACAACTATAAGCAGTCTCTGGGCTGCAAACATGTAAAACAGTACTACTGATGAAGCTGATACTTCCTAACAATTATTTTGATGTGAGAAGACTGCTTTTCTCTAAAGTTTTCCAACAATTTTCAGTCTTTACTAAGCGCCTACAATAAGTAGCTTATTTCGCAGTGTCTGTCAGTCCCGAAGTTGTTTCAATACTCTTTCCATCTTAACGAAAAACATGCTTCTTATCTTGCATTAATGGCCAAGAAGCATGTTCTGCTAGACTGAGGACTCTCCACTTACATACCTGGCATGGTTATGCAGGACTTGAAACATGATTTAATTAGAGAAGCCTATGCTTTATGGTGAGAATGACCCTCAGTCCTCTCCCTGTTTCTACACGCTTCTAAATCTCAACTCACCTTAATACTGAGAGACATCAGAAAAATTATTCTATAACGAAGTCCAACAATTACTGGAAAACCTTCTCCAATGTTTTAGCCACTTAATACTCTTTCAGTTCTGTGAATGAGAAGCGACATCAAACCACAAGAGGGAGCTCATATTGTTCTGTTACTCGCAACAGCAACTTGTGGAGGCTCACAAGATAATTTGCCTTAAATTTATTTGGTATAGAAGTGAGAAAGGTCATCAGATATATTTTAATAAGCAAGATACAGACGCGAGTTTAAATCAAAATTGGTCTTAATTAAGGATTTTTCAACAGAACAAGGAATGTTCCAGACTTTATTCAACAAAACGAAATGCTACTTCTTAACTCTAGGTCTTGATAGGAAAAGATTTACAGTTTACAGCTGCTACTCTTCTACGAGTAACTCCATAGTTTCAGTGGGACCATTCATGAGATGGTAGATCTCTCTCGTTACGAATAATCGCTGTGAAATTTATCTTAGCTCTATACATAATAATATATAAAGAGTAATGTTCCTAGAAGAAAATTCATATCAAGCAGTAGTAGTAACAGAGTTCTTTGAAGGCTTAGAATAATCTTCAGCCTCGTACCATTAAAACTGAAAAAAAGCATCTGAATAGCAGCATGAAGAAAAAGCCCAAGGTTGGTCTGAAGTCAAAAATCATCAGTTGCTGTGTCTGCAGTCAATGAAAACCTACACCTGTGCAGCTCAAAGAAGAGATGCTGCAGGGAACTATGAAACAAACATCCTGGGAATACATTATATATTACCTACTTCAAAATGCGTCCTCTGCCATGGCTTAACTGCTTCCTGAAGATCTCTTACTAATATTTAGGACTGCAGAGTTCTAAATGTCCTGAACTATATGACATTCATCAGTTCCTACATTCTCTGAACTCCACAGGTCACAAGTTTTGAGATGTTTTTTTGTCTGGTACTTAGTCTTCTCTTCTTTTTTTCCATTTTCATCTAATTACTTACAGCCCTACTCATCTTGACAATCCCTTCTGCCTCTTACTGCTTACCTCTTTTAAGTAGTTGGTCTTTTTTTTTTTTCTGGTCTTCTTTTTTTTTTTTTTCTCCATCTACACTTACCCTCACAAAAATTCACACACACGCTGGAGTTGAGGATGAGTAAAGCCTGGACATTAGAGCCAAGAAGTATCAAGAAACTGATTCAAGCACAGAATTAAATAGGAAAGGTATAGGTGTTGGTATAGAGTATTGGTTTTTTATGGTCTCTTTTTGTTGGTGGTGGGGTTTTACGGTGAAATAAATTAATTTGTGGAGGGTTTGAGATAAAAACCTTCAAAATTTTATCTGGTATCTCAAGTTTTTCTCATGTTTCACTAGCAAGAGATCCCCATGCAATCTAACCAATTGGATATGTCCAGAACGTGCACCTTTTAGATCATCATATTTTAGATATTTGCCTGAAACCATTCCATTTTTGCATCCCTTTCAAACGTTATTGGAGTTTTCAACAGGGATCATTTATAAAGAAAAAAAAATATATGAGAGGTATTATTTCCTGAGCAGATCTATTTCAATTTCATTTGACCATTTATATATTGGTTTATGCTTTACTTGGAAAAAAAGAAAAATAAGAGGAGTGTGGTCTACTGAGCACACAAGCTTAGCCACAAGTTGTTCCAACATCTTGCTAAAACATAACAAACTTTCCTGAAACATATGTAGATCATTAGTGGTTTAAACTAAATGCTGTTTATTGATTTTAAAAGACCACTCTTTTCTACACGTAGCTCTTGGCAAGCTCACCCACAATCCTTTTTATCACCAAATCTTCCCTGAAGTAAAATGTAACACCTATAGATTTGTACTATTACCGCTGGTGAATTAAAGAAATATTTGAAGACGTGCAGATACATAACTCCATGCAGATGGCTTTTGTGTGCATCTAATCTGCACTGAACGTTTTGCTACATTGCAAGTCTACACATGCTACGTGGTTTTATTGTGATCAAAATGCCATTAAACCCCACAGCATATTTCTCAATATTTTGTGGTAATTTACATTTCTATTCATATCTTCTCAGTAAACTGCAGAAAATTAGATTTGCATTTGCTTTATTACCATGCAAAATTTGTAACTTATTAGAAGCGATGCGTGCATTCAAAAAAAAAAAAAAGAAGAATTAAATCAAAGTCTCCATTCTCTCTATGCTCCAAATTAAAACAGTAGTTGAGGAGAAAAAAAGAAAAAAGAAATATCTTGTTAGGACAAAGCTGTACACATTTATGTAATAGAAGCATGGCTGACCTTTTCACAGTCCCCAAAACTGCCAGCTACTGTAAGGCTTTCCATAAGCTGCCTGCCAAATTTATAGCAAAACTGGCCACCTTCCTACAGTTCACATCTGTGTTCAGTTGCACGCAGCAAGAAGAACATAAGACATCGAGAATATTTGATTAGAGCCAATCTGTAACATAATTTCTGATGAGAAAGCTACTTTATCATGGGAAAGCACCAAAACAGCTACTCTTGATTGTTAAGGAATATCTTATTAATAATAGACCACTTGAAAACAGAGCTTACTACTACATATTAAAGTCAGTTAAATCACTTCATACTGTCTGAAACAAACATTTCCAGTGTAGCAACACTACAGAGAAAGCATTACTTCTACATTTTTATTGTCCAGAGGCTTGGATCCCAGTTAAAGCAAGGAAAACATTTGCAATGCATGGTTTCATTATTAATGAGCATTTAATGACACCAGCAAACCACAACATGAGCTGGCAAAAGAGGAAGTCTTTTCTAAGGAAATGCACAATACTGCTCTAGTCTAGTTTGGAACCTGAATTTTGAACTTTGTGTGTGACATATTTATTACAAAGTATAATCTTGCAAAAATCCTGATTAGTTAATGAACGCACTTGCGTTAGCTCACCAGACCTTTTCCAACGGTTACACAGAAGTGAAGAACCAGTTTAATCCATCCTCTGAGGCTTCCATAATACCCCCAGTTTTCCTGGGATGCAGCTCCTTAAAACGACTGCTACCATAGCTGCTTATGACCTCTCAGAGTTCCCAATTCAAATCTAACTACACAGACAGTCTCAGTACTCCCTAATCCTCTGCGCGCTTAGCTTTTAATGTGAGTTTACTGCCTCGTGAAAGGAAAAAGACCTGCTGAATTTGGGTAACTGCTGACCCAAGACTAAGAAGTTGTGCCACGGGTGCGATATAAAAACATGATTCAAATACATGACTCAAAACCCTTCCAATAGCCAGAAGAGCTATGTAACAACATTTAAAACATTCTTTTGGATGTGTTCATGACCTCAACAAATGCAGTCTCTACGAAGACCAAGTTTACTATGAAATGTGTCCAAAATCTAACAGAGGGCTCAAAGCTAGACCAACAGTAATACACGGAGGCAGTACAGAACGGCACTGCAGAGTACTAACTCTTGATTGTTTTGCATGCTGAAACAATCTGATGCTTACAAAGGTCAAAATTGCCAAAGAACTGTCAATTGCATTTAAAATACGGTGCTAATGAAAACAATAAGCACATGAAGCCCTTACCTTTCATGCTCAAGAAACATTCCAAACCACGTGCAATGCCAGTGCTCTAATCTGAGATCTCTTTGGCAAAACTGAGAAAGTAGGACTCTTCTGCTCAGGTCCCTTCTTCCACCTGCAAAAACAGACAAAAAGCAAAACAAGCATTAGTGATTGTGGACATTCCACCTGGGATACCTTAAACAAGACTTCCTTCTATGACGTAGGAAATGACAACTTTTTGAAAAAGGAACTTCTCTTTCAATTTCACAAACTGAATACATTTACAGTCACCAATCCCATTTGTAGTCTAGCCACCACTATCAATACTACTACTTAAAGTATCACACTTTATTTATTTAGGTTTATTGTGAGAATCAAATTTTCTGTCTTTAGTGAACTGGTTTAAATATAAAACACGTAACTGCATTAAACAATTAAATAAGAAATAAAAAAAATACGAGGGTGTATACTAATGAGACCCATTTTATTATGTTGGCTCACAATGTCAGTGGCAAATGTTGGTGGTACAGCAGTAGAGGTTGGACCTTCCCACCAATATTCCATTACATGTTGTTGCCGTGTGACAGTTGGCAGCAGAGGGGCCGTCTGACAAAAGGGAGTCTGACACGGAAGTGCTTGTGAAGCAAAGGTGCGTTACTGAGCTCCTCCATGAGGAAAAAGTGAGACCCACTGACATTCATCAATGCTTGCTGAATACCTACGGAGACCAAACAGTGGATGTGAGCACAGGGAAGCAGTAAGTGGTGCATTTCAGCAGAAGCGACACTGACGTGAAAGACAAGCCACGTTCTGGACAGCCATGCAGATTTTTACAAGCGTGGCATACAGGCTCTTGTTCATCACTGGCAAAAACACATAGCTAATGGTGGTGGCTATGCTGAAAAATCTTATTTGTAGCTGAGCACTTGGACTACCAAATAGTGTTACTGCACTCCTGTATCTGTTCTAGTTTCCATGGAAATAAATAGGAGGCATTACTTTCAGAGTTGTCTACGTAAATCCATAAATCCTGAGACAGCCTTGACAACTGAAAACTTAAAAGAAGTGTTGTTTTATTGGTAACTTCTAGGCTCTCATTTAGAAAATCTAGAAAAGAATACACCTTGGTCTTGAAACGCATTCTTAAAAAATATGACAACAAATGCCAAAGCACTAAATTGAAGTATTTCTTGAAATCTGTGGGTTTTGTTATTGCATCAAAAATAAACCAAGGACAGACTTCATCTATAGATAGTAAAAAAAAAATAATTTTTAGATAGATTTCATTGGAAAATAATTCAAACATGAACGTGTCCGTACGTAAATAAGGACTGTTACTGACCACTTTTCAAAATCATTGTTCTTGCTTTAATATTTTAGTTGTTCTCAAATAAACTTTTTGACAAACAATAAAAGGAACGCGCACTCTGGTCTTTAATTCAAAAGACGGCTGTATATGCTTGTTCCTATTATTTCAATGCTACTCCAGCCTAGTGTTTAACACAGGAGAGTCTCATACATAAACATATCACTAGAAGATACTCCTGTTTTTCTGTGTCATTAACGGAAAAAAAATATTAAAAACACTGTTATGATTTACAGTTTGAGCTTTTTACGCTTTACATGAATGTTAGCCCATAAACTTTTTCATAACAATTTAAACATTCCAAGGTAGGAATAATTTCCGTATCTTGTTTATTTCTCCAAAGGTTAGCCTTCAGTACTCTTACTTTGTCAAAGGTTATTTTTATTCCTGTCTGTGCAAGAACAAATAACTAGCAAAATCTCTGAAAGAGAGTATCAGTGTGTCCTGTCAGGACTCATATTTAGGCAGAGAATAGAATCACAGCAAATTAGCAAGTGCAAACTCAAGGCGGGACACCAAGAAGCCACCTATGAAGAGTCTGTTCCACAACTGATGAAAAGGAACAGAACAACAACAGTGATTTTACCAGTTAAGCAAATACAGATACTTTCCAACTTACATTTCTCTGACACAGTGGTCCTGCTCCCACAATAAGCCTAATTAACTACCAGAGAAATATGAATCAGCTCACATTTTCTGTGACCCTCAAATAGACTGCAACGTGAACACCTGAATGTCATTTTTCCCCCTTGGTTGCGTACATCTTCACATATCCTTGTTCTGTTCCAGGGCTGAAGTAAAAGTGGTGTGAAAATGAACAAAATGAGCTCATTTCTAGCTCGGCCTTTTTAATTTCCATTTGGGAGAAGCTTGAGGCCTTTTGTTCTGTCTGGTTGGGAGAGAGAGTTTACCTTCTAAAAACTAAAACCCGCTTATTCTCATCTCCTTCAGCTAACTCTGAAGTCTTACAGGTACTTCAGATTCAAACATTCGATATGAAAGGGCAAAGAAAGAACTGATTTAGACCTCCTAGTATTTTCCAGGCTCACTCTTGTCCTCTCAATACTGCAGTATTTTCACCTAGTTTTCACAGAAATTCTTGCACTGTTACCTGTACACTCACCTGCAAGCTGGTGGGTGAGGAATTTAGGAAGGCACAAAAAGGAGGACACTGCCAACATGAGTGATGGCTTTTAAATGCCAGAATACTAGGAGAGAGAGAGGCAGATTGCCATGTCAGGCAGAAAGCAACTAAGTCCCTGGGGAGTATTTGAGAAGCATTAATCTTGGTGAATTGGACTACTGGAATGTACTTTCAAAGACTCTATTAACTGTTTCACTGGACATTGGCGTTTGTAATACGAATAGCATGATATACATAACATAGTCCACACCTGAAACAACTCAAGGCTGATTAGCAACACTACAACCAATAAATAAAAATACAAACTAAGATTAAAGTGACTCCTGGCTTGCGAACAAACAACATATTAAAAACTAGGCTTTCTAGGCTGGTACGGTACGAAAAGCAGCACTAGCTCCTCAACAAAGATGAAGAGGTCTGGAGAAATCAGGTCTTAGCACGGGACAGGATGTGTCTCTGTGTTCACTCATGCTGCAGAGTCCTCCCTACCGACATAGCCTGCAAGGCGAAATAAGGGGCAGTATGGCTGCCATATGTGCAGAGGTCCTTGGACCCCAAATGTGAACTCTGCAAAGAGTAAAGATGCTTTTGAAAAGGTTTTGCAGCAGGAATTTGGTTTCATTGCAGTCACTCACCACCTGCAAAAAGCAAATCTGAAATTTCTCTTTTAAATACTTACCACATCAACTAAATTATCAGATGCTCAGCTTACACTGACGAACAACAGCACTTCATGGCTTAGGCTAGTAATGAGAAAAGTATGAACATAAACACTTTCAAGCCAAGAGGAACGTCTTCCTCACATATAGTCAATTGGCAAACTTAGAAGCAATTTAAATTTCTAAAAGGGGCAAAAAAAAGGTAGGAGATTAAAAATGTCAACATGGTTTCTCTGCATTTCTCCTACTCGCACCTCTTACTAATAAACTTCAGAAAGCACAGGCTGGAGAAGGAGTATTGCCTCAAAGCGAAGTTACTGAATGAAGATTCCAAAGATCTTTGGTCATTTCCCAGCTAAGTCATAATGTTTTTGTGTGTTTTCAGGTAAGTCAGTTCATTCCCGTTGACAAAGGCAAAAGCATTTATCTCATTCTGGCTCACTTTACATATAAACATGAAATACTACTACTTTCATTTCTCTGCTTCATCTTCATTCTGCTATTTCAAGATCCCAAGTTCATCGAGTTGTGTAGCTCCGCTGTTGTCCTTTAGGATGTTTTCCAGTAATAAAGTATTACGTATACATGCTTATTGGTATTGATGGCTCATGATGAAACAGTGTAACACCATATAAGACAAGGCCCCACAAAATCCTGTTACGGAAAGCACTGTACAGACTGTCAAAGGTGCTTAACACGCTGTAACAAGTCAGCAAAAAGGCTACAAATAGCTCAAGATAGTTTACTGAGGTGAATACCTAATAAATGATAAAAACAACTTATTCACTATGAATTTCCATAGAAGAGGTACAGAAATGAATTTAGATAGACTGAAATTTGCAGTGGCAACCAAGGGGGACAAACAAACGCTTAAGTACTTATTTTGTACCTAAGTACCTTGAAATTCTAGCGTGACACTACAGCAAACATTCACCACACCAAAAAAAAATCAATATGCAATTTTATTCTATGAAAGCTTAGTATAATAGCTACTTGACAAAGATAAAGGGAAGGTGGCTTACCAGAAGCCAAATTAGGCACTAGTGAATGGATTGAGTGTATTCAATTACTGTATCTGTTGTTGAAGCAACAGTAATTTCTCTTAATTTACGCAGAACCAAAAAAGCCAAAAATGTCTCAATAGCACCTGAACAGTTTTATTTCTCTGTCTGTGCAAACACAAGGTACGTGCATGTTGCCAATATTCGAAATAGGCCCTAAAGAATCATCTCAGCTCAAACCTAATGTTCGCTAAAACACAGAGACTAAATCTTAGACGTAAGCCTTTACAGAATTGATTTAAGACTGCGATACACTGTCAGCTTTCTAGGAAGTTTTAAACTCTTTCAGTTATTGTAATCAGCAGTAGTTTTGAGCCACCGGAATTTAGATGGTGCACAAGAGGCTTGGATTGAAATTATCTGCTTTACTTTTGTCCTAGAATGCACTGCATGTCTACCAATACCTTGGTCCCCTCAAAATAATCTATTTCTTTTGGCTGCTCTTGGCTTTTAGAAATACTTTTGATAGAAATGTTCATGAGAAGTAAGGGAAGTATTTTTTTGAATGCAGTGCATTTCATTAGACCTGTTTACATTCTCTAACGGTACCTGCATTTAAGTATTTTGCTACGTGAAGGCCTAGATCACAATCACGCACCTAATTACCGTTGCTTCACAAACAGTTCACAAACCCAGCAGAGCAAGAGTTGCCTCCAGCCTGCAATCTACCAGTCACGATCACATCTTTGCTCAATAAGCCAAAGTCAGGTTTATATCTAGGGACACACATTGCTTGGTCGGTAAAATATACCTGCCCCAAAAAACTATGAAGTGTACTACCCACCGTGGTCCTTCCCAAGAGTTTGAATCCTTTTTATCTATTAATTTGAATAGTTCTTATCACTAGATACGCAGGATGCACCCAAATGAGTACAAACAGAAGCCAGATAGATGAGATTTTTTTCTTGATAAACCATTCAGTGTTTAGTTACATCCTCAGTTCTGTATTATTCTCCTGTGTAACCGTAGATGCAGTGCTTGGGTAACCTATGTGTAAAATAGAACAATATGTCCCCTTCTCAGCATGCAGCGTATGCCTGTTCACTTCAAAGAAGGAACTGTCTTCTCTTCAAAGCCTTCTTCTCCCTGTAGTAATACTGACCAGATTATCTTAAAGAAAATATGTCAACAACATTCACTATACATATTGCATTACACAGCACAGCAAGGTTCAAATTTCAATCACGAATGCATATATGGCTTCAATCATCTTTTCTTCAGTAGGTCAGAATTATTATCCTCATTTCACAGATGGAAAATCAAGACGAGGAAAGGGAATATCACCTCCTTTACAGGTCACTCAACGTGTCACTGGCAAACTTGGGTACAAACCCAGGGTTTTTTTGGGGTAGCGCTCACTACTCTGTTAAGAAGGCGACACTGATTTTGATCATGTGAAGAATATCCTTACACAAACTCACCAAAACCAAGACAGTTCTTCCCTAACACAATATTCTAGCAAGGGACACTTCTGTCACAGGATAACAACATCTAATAGTTAAAATACTGAGGTGACAAAAAGAGACTCCGTGACAGTACAGAAAGTCAAGATGTATTGCAACTTTTGTGCATCTTATTGGACGCATTTCTAAAAATAATCTCCTTCCTACTGACGTCACTGCTTTTCTTGACTCATGGGGTACCACGGTAGAAAAAAAATAACTAACTGAAACTTCAGCTGTGATAGTGCCTTTAGTTACTCACACATGGTTCTCACTTCTCAAAGCTCATAGCCAAAATAAACCACAATGGAATATATATTTAACAATAGCTGAAGTACAGGAACAGTACTAAGCACATTAGAATAGCTTTCCATCCAAAAGAATCAAGCTCAAATAAAATGCTTAAAATCGAAGGACACACAATCACAATGTTTGTTTGTTTCCAGGTATTCCTGTTACAAAGGTACAAGTAAATAAGAACATTCAAGATTTCCCAATTCTACCATCAAACGCTTTGCAGAGACCTTTGACTATAAGCTTACGTGGGAGTAAACTGAAGAGTTACTTAAATAGCAATGCTGAACTTAACAGCTCAGCAATGTGTGAACATTCTTTAATCTTGGTCCAATAGCCAAATCATGGCCAAGATAATTGCAGCATGGGTTTATTTTGTATTCATTTAAGGTTTTACATGCATACTGGAACAAAGCCATTTACAGTACTCAACCATAAAGACATTCTTTCTCAATCTCAATGTTCACCTCTCCTAACTCTCTAAATTTCTGGACATAAAAGCTGAACCAAGGGTAGAGCCTCATGAATCTCCATCTTGTCCACCAGCGTCCTGAGAAAAGCATTGTGATGCTGTTGTTGTAGCCAACAATGCTGAAAGAAAATAAGGGACTGAGGACAGCAAGGAGATAAAAGAGCAAGGAAAGCAAAATGGCCATTTCACAGGAGGATTCCAGGACCATAACCACTAAGCACACGCCATGTGGTAAATCATACACATACTTACGAAGGGCACAAAGTGAGATTTGGAGCACAGTATCATTAAGTGTAGTCTGTTGAACGAGTGATAGACTAGTTATGGGAAAATAAAAAAGGATTTTTTTACCGAATTAGATTAACTAAAATTCATCAGACTTCACGTGAGTTATAACATTAACTAAATACGATAAAGCACACCGCTTTTTCCTCAATCTATCAAAAATTTGATAAAGATCATCTTTCTTATGAAAAAATGTTGAAAGCATCAGTTCACAACAGATTCAAAATCATGTCACATTCCCTTACCACATTTGTGTACAACCCTATTACATAACAGTTCTGTACAGTACAATTGGCATGTCCAGCATATACATATGTACTTTTTTAGCACAATAGAATGGCAGTGATTAATTCATATGGAAACTTAAAGAAACTCTTCTGGGAAAAAGTATGCCAAACTATTTTTGTATTACATACACACTGGGTACTAATAGACGGAAAAAAAAAAAAAAGCTTCTCTTGTTGAGAATGTACTACCTTAGCTCTATTTAATGAATTGGTAATTCAAATTACTTAGTAAAAGTGCAGCATTATCATTGTCTATTTCAGATGGGGTAATCAATATTTCGGAGTATGCACAAAATATGATGAACTAATATAATATCATCATTGTGATTATACATGGATAGGAAATATATATGCATTTTTACATTAGTCACTTTCTTTCCTTCACGTGTTTCTCCCTATATTATTAAAATAATATCAGACTTATGCTTAAATTTCTCTTACGTAGAATATATTCATTTATGGAAACACAATTCTTTCCATGGCAACCAACCTTCATGCGAGGGATTCAGGACGTGTGAGCTTAACAGCAGGTGAACAGGAGCAGAAAAGACCAGCAGTGCTGAGAAAGAGAAGGTGGCACAGATGCGTCCAGTCCTCTAATGCAAAACTGCTGTGAAATTCTGTAAATCATCAGCTTGGAGAAATAAAAGATACTTTTCTCATATTTGCTGTATAAAAACAGAAGGCATTGCGTGCCTCTGCACCGCGTGCAGGGCAGGCGGCAA